>NC_060288.1:36565613-36649839 GCF_021613505.1 Equus quagga | reverse complement strand
GGTGTATTCTGGTCTCCTACAGTCATATTGAGGGTGGTGTATTCTGGCCTCCTACAGTCATATTGGGGGTGGTGTATTCTGGTCTCCTACAGTCATATTGAGGGTGGTGTATTCTGGTCTCCTACAGTCATATTGGGGGTGGTGTATTCTGGTCTCCTACAGTCATATTGAGGGTGGTGTATTCTGGTCTCCTACAGTCATCTTGGGGGTGGTGTATTCTGGTCTCCTACAGTCATATTGAGGGTGGTGTATTCTGGTCTCCTACAGTCATATTGAGGGTGGTGTATTCTGGTCTCCTACAGTCATATTGAGGGTGGTGTATTCTGGTCTCCTACAGTCATTTTGGGGGTGGTGTATTCTGGTCTCCTATAGTCATATTGGGGGTGGCATATTCTGGTCTCCTACAGTCATATTGGGGGTGGTGTATTCTGGTCTCCTACAGTCATATTGGGGGTGTGTGTTCTGGTCTCCTGCAGCCATACTGAGGGTGGTGTATTCTGGTCTCCTGCAGTCATGTTGGCAGTGTGTGTTCTGGCCTCCCTCACCTGCTTCCCAGTCCCTTTGCTGGATGCTGCTCTATCCTCAGCTGTGGTGTGGAAACATTCCCTCATTGCCTACCTGGTTTATGCCAAATGAAGGGCCAAGTTAGGCTGGTCCTGGAGATTTTGCTGTACAACAAAGAAGAGACAGACCCCTTGAAGTGGCCTAGCTGGTCTCGAGAAGTTCTTGTGTCCAGAATGGACTGGGACTACCTTTTTGAGGCTGAGCATGGAGCTGTCAACCTACATAAAGAGGCAAACGTAGACAAGCTCAAATGACCAGAAATTGAGTTTACTTAGGAATAGTAGAAGAATTGCAATTTGGGAAACACGAGCTGTAGCAAGCTGTGGGTGCGTCTGCTGAGGGCTTGGCGGGCTACATTTACAGACAAGGAGCGCAAAGTGGGGCAAGTCCAGCCAGAGTCCAAGCAGGAAGGTGATTGGCTGGAGGATGGGGAGAGAGGCTTGGTGGACGCTCATTGGTCGGGAGATAAGTCTACGTCATCTGTAAATCAGGCATTTATAGGAAATCAGTCTCTCAGTTAAGTTCCTTCTTGTGAGGGCACGTGCCTGAGTCTCCATTTCATATCCTGGATTCCATTTAGACCAAATCCTTTCACAAAGACAAGGGAGCTGACTCAGAACCTAAAGATGGAGGTAAATAAGTCCTGGTGACATCATTTAACACAGGGAAGCTACTCCAAACGCAGGCCTAGCGTGAACTCGTCAGTGGCATGCATCCATATGATTCCCTTTATCTTTTAAAAATTTTTTGTTATTCATTTATTTTTATTGAGGTAACATTGGTTTATAACATTATATAAATGTCAGGTGTACATCATTGTATTTCAATTTTTGTGCAGGCTGCTTCATGTTCACCACCCAAAGACTAATTGCCATCTGTCACCATACACGTGTGCCCTTTTACCTCTGCGCCCTCTCCCTCCTCCCTTCCCTTCTGGGAACCACCAATCTAATCCCTGTACCTGTGTGTTTGTTTGTTGTTGTTGTTGTTTTTATCTTCAAATGAGTGAGCTCATATGGTATTTGACTTTCTCCCTCTGACTTGTTTCACTCAGCATAATGCCCTCAAGGTCCATCCATGTTGTCACAAATGGTTGGATTTCATCGTTTCTTATGGCTGAGTAGTGTTTCATTGTGTATATATACCACATCTTCTTTATCCATTTGTCCCTTGATGGGCACCTAGGTTGCTTCCAAATCTTGGCTGTTGAGAATAGTGCTGCAATCAACATAGGGGTGCAAGTACCTTTATGCATGATTCCCTTTCCCTGTAACCCACTTTGAGTTTTCTGTCATTGACCCTGAAAATGTTCTAAGGATGTATAAAGCACTGACAGCCCCTGTGAAGCCAGGCGTGTAGCCTCCTCAACTAGATGTCAGTAAGGGCCCTATTTTCTGCTGGTTCTACTCAAAAACTAGGCCCTGTTGTGGGCCCAGCTGCTCTGCTGGTCACACACTGATGGGAACCCACCAGCCCCCTCACCCCCACTGTGTGTTCCTTCCTGGCTGCCTGGTGTGCAACCTGCTTCTTTAAGAATTGGGTGACTCAACGCTCTTCATAGCTGATCCTTCTGCTCTTGAGTCAGCAGAAATGAGGACATTTGAACGATGAACGCATGATCTCCTCAAAATCTCTCTTCCCTTTTTCCAATTCCCTTTTGTTCTTGAACCTTCCTTCCACTGTCTTCTCTGGGCATGATATCCCTTAAGTGGTCTCCTCCTCGAGTCTTATAAATACATCTCTGAGACCAGGGGTTCCTAAATTAGAATGCTCAGACTCTCTGCAAAAAGATTTCAAGTTTTGTGTTTCCATTTCCATAGAGTCCAACCGAGTTTCTTCTACCAGTTATGAGAACTAATCACTTTGGAAGAGGGAATTTGCAATGCAAATACACTTTTTTTCCCTCTAGATGTATTCTTAGCTTCTGAGGTCAGTGTTCCTCAAGCTGGAATCTAAAACTTCTCAGAATAACTTATTTTCCTCTAGAGTGGCATGTTCATTGCTTGTGTTTGAGACCCGGGGCTTTTGAGAGATGCTGGCACTGCCGTTTCTGCAGACGTTCCCTGACGTATGTACGTGAGTTTAGAATGGGTAGGAAACCAGGACCCCCCTAGGGTGTCCCCACAGCGGCTCTGGTTCCTTGGGCAGCAGCTCTGCTTTGTTAAGTGACCAAGGCACCAAGGGATGGGCAAGGGGGTGCTTCCCATGCACTTCTTTGCTGGGGTGCCTGAGCCCTGAGAGGTCATTCTCCTGACACACTCTGTGTGGGGAAGGTCGGCTGTTTGTTCCCAAAGGCTGACACCTCTGAGCCCACACTGTGCATGCTCCTATTCCTACGTCCACTCCTGGCCAGTGGAGTGCCCCTTCCAGTGTGCCCTGGGCTAAGGAACAAGTGTCAGGTGCGTGTCAATGCAACACGATGTTGAGTAAACTCCTCTACAGTAGACAGAATGATGACACTGGGTTCATTAGCATCCCTCTGGAAACTTCTACCGCCATGGTCTGCCATCAGGAGAGGAAGATGGTGCACGGGGAACATCACCATTTGCTCCTCCTTCTTGATCTTTCTCCCTCTCGCCCTGACTCACTCTTAGTTATCTCTCAGGATGCAGAATAGTCACATAAACCAGATGACATAATAAAATGTACTGGCCGCTCGTCAGGCAGGGCGGAAACTCCTGCTTGTCTCTGAAAGCTCATTCCAGTTCACCGCACTTATGGGGCGCGCTCACGTGCCTGGTGTGCTGCTGAGCACGGGGCTATCGTGATGCATGTGCCAGCTGAGTACACGTAACATCAAGGGGATCAAATCTGGCAAATGCCTTGTCCGCAAGGAAATTATCTGTTGGCTTTCAGCTCAGTTTTGCTGGATACTAGCAATTATTAGTGGCTGGTTTTTCTGATTCATGTAGCTGGGTCGACGTGAGCACCTGCTACACGTTCTTAAAGTGCACTGCAGTTTCAGTGTTGCTGCTGCCTCCCCCACTGGCTGCCCTAAACTGAGGCTCAGGGTCCACGGGGCTTTGTTTTTGCTGTGGATCTTTTCGGGGTACTGTCGGAGCCGTCCTCCTCTTCCTTTGGTCGGAGTGTCCTAAGTGTGCTTCTGGATGTGAGCAGATGCTTCTAGTTCCACCAGTGGATGAGACAGTGTGCATCTAGGAGCCTCAGGATCTGTAGGCTCGTGGGTAAGTCTGGACTATGTTTAGGGAGAGGTCAGAGTCCAGAGGCCCCCACTTTGTCCACGACGACAACATGCAGACACACACGCTCACCCAAAACACCTACATGGATGCCTCCATTTTGTAGCTTTCCTGGAAAAAGCAGCATTGGGTCAGACCAGACAATGATAGATCTGTTTGTTCTCCAGCCTGCAATGCAAAGGCTTTGGCGTGACCCCTCCTCCAGACCTGCATGGGAAAGTAATTTGGCTAAAGTGGAAATAGGCTGTTGTGGGGGCAGCATTTCTGAACTATCTTCCTCGGTCTTGGTTTGCCTGCGGAACTCCAACCCTGTTGGTGGAGTCCCTTTGGCGTGCGCTTCGCATCAGCTCAATCAGACTCAAGGAGCTGTGGGGAGAATGTCCCAAGCAGGAACCATCTCTCACTTAGAATGTTCTATCAGCTTTGGGCCATTTCAACACTAGAAATTCTCATCAGCTGATAATGGGATCTATTTCTTTCTTTTTTTAAGATAGAGAAGTTTACTGACATTCCTATAAATGACCCATTTTATTGTCATGTTTTGATAAGCATTCAAACTTTTAAAATTATGCTTTCAAACTATTTTTAGCCACATCATTGCTTTAATTTTTAACTTTTTAATTTATTTTAGTTTTTTGAGGTCTACCTGACAAATAAAATTTGTATATATTTAAGGTGTGTAATGTGATGATTTGATATATGTATACATTGTGAAATGATCATCACAATCAATTTAATTAACACATCCATCCCTTCACATAGTTACCTTTTTTTTTTTTTATGGTGAGAAAACTTAAGATCCATTCTCTTAGAAAATTTTAAGTATACAATGCAGTATTATTACAGTCACCATGCTGTATGTTAGAACCTCAGAACTTATTCATCTTATAACTGGAAGTCTGTGGCCTTTGACCAACATCTCCGCATTTCCTCCACCCCCAGCCACTGGCAACCACCATTCTACTCTGTGTTTCTATGAGTTCAGCTTTTCTAGATTCTGCATACTAGTGAGATCAAACGGTATTTACCTTTCTCTGTCTGACTTATTTCACTTAGCACAACACCCTCAAGGTCTATCCATGATGTTACTAATGGCAGGATTTCCTTCTTTTTTATGGCTGAGTAATATTCCATTGTGTGTAATATACCACAACTTCTTTATCTATTCATCCATCGATGGACACTTTGGTTGTTTCCATGTTGTGACTGCTGTGAATGCTGCTCCCATGGACAAGGGAATGCAGATATCTCTTTGAGACACTGATTCCATTTCCTTTGGATGTATAAAGGGACCTATCTCTTCTTTAATGTTGCTCCTGACGTTTTACCCTCAAGAGAATCATGCACCAGTCTGGGGATATAGCTTCTAATAATTTAAGATCTTCATTAGATGAAGTTCAGAGGGACGTCTTGCCCCAAACAAGCTTCGGATTCCACTCCTCACACAAGCTCACTGCCCTTAGAACAGCCCTGTGAGGTGGGCACCATTGGCTCCATTGCACAGATGAGCGAACTGAGGCCCTGCCACCAGTGAGGGGTGGAGATGAGATTTCAGCTCCACTTATAGGGAATAGAACAGCGTGGTGGTGAAGACCATTCTCTCTGGGCTTTTTCCCTTGGATGTTCCACTTCTTGCTGGGACATCCTGGCCAGGTTCCTTAATTGCTCTGAGCTTCAGTTGTCCTCCAGGTGAAAGGAGGGTGAGGATGGCATTGGCTTTCTCGGGGTAGTGAGGCGGGAGTCACTGCATCCACAGCACCAGCATGCAGTTCGCCCTCAGTGGGAGTTAGGTGTTATCTTGACGCTTGGACTATTTGATTTTTCCTCCTCCAAGATTTGTTGCATGCCAGCCGAGTCCAAGTCACCGGGCTGGGCATCGAAGGTCATACAAAGACAAAGTCGCTGGGCTGGCCTTGGGCAGCAGAAGGTTACCCACAATTCAGTGTGCACACACACAGGCCTGCACTCGCATACACACACACCACACGCTCACAGACACATGTGGCCTGCAGGCTCTCAGACCCTGGCGATGCAGATGAGAGGGAAGCTGCCTCCTTCTGGAATGGGTGGGGTGAAGGGCAGTCAGGGTGGCGCGGACCCACGGCCTACGGGGAGGACGAGGGCGGTGCAGTCAGCTGAGGGGGCGTGTGGGCAGGACACGTGCATGTGTGCATGTGTCAAGGAGGTGGCTGACGTGACAGCTCAGGGAAGGAACAATGAACACAAACGAGGACATTAATGTCTTTATTCAGGGCTGTGACTGTGGAGAGATGGGGGAATTTTCTATAATTTGTTCTTTCAACCTTGAACGGAGCAGAATTGTGTTAAAGAGGTGAAGAAATACGGTTCAGCAGGAAGAGAATGGTTCTCTGCGTAACTGAGTAGCATCGTCCGATTGTAACCTGTGAAAACCTGCAGATGTCGGGGAACTGGCAGTTACCCACTGAGTCAGGAGCTGCCATCGGCTGAATAACGTCCTTCATGGGAAAACAGGCCTGGGCTATGACGCCTGCTGAAAATGGTGATAAATTACTGTACCAGAAGCCAGCCGGTATTTACTCGGGAAAGCAAATGGTGACTGTCTCGCCGGGTGTGACTCTTTACAATGTGAAGCGTTCCCTTCAGAAATCTTGGTAGGGGAGAGGCGCCGTCCTCTGGTCTTCGTCCTTCTGGCAGTCAGGTTGAGGATCTCTCCAGAAGGAGGTATTAGAGTCTGCTGCTTTTGCACACGTGGAGGATTGCTTTCACAGAGGAAGACACTGTTCCCGATCTTTCAGGACTGAGCTGTGGGGGCACACGGCCGCGGGAACACGGTCTCCAGCCCGGCTGCTCCCTCTGCACTTGGTCATCATTTCTGACACAAGGATATTTGTCAGCAGGGCGAGCTGCTAGGAGCGCTTGCCGTGTTCCTGAACAGGAGTGAGATAACACCTCCTTCCGGCTAAAAAGGCAAGTGCTAAGTGGGCTCTGGGGTCAAAGGCCAGATGGCAACCACTGGGGTTAAAGAGCGAAAATTAATAGCAATTAAGGGAATACACTTACGCTGAGTCTCTCTGGGTGGAGCTGTGCGCTTCCTGGTCACAGTGGCTGATTTTGGTTGTGAAGAAGGCCACGTTGTCACCTTTGTTGTTTAAAAGATGGGTCCCTGAGACAGAGAAAGTAAGCTTGCTGGCAGGCGCAGGTTTTATCTGCTTATGCAAAAGAGAACAGCAGAGCTCTCTGAGAACTGATCGTGCCTCTTTTCCTTGGAACAGAAGCTGAATTTTAACAGTTACTTGAAGCATCGTGAGAAAGGAGCTCCAGGATGCCAGCCATACGTCCCTTTTTCATTCCAACAACACAGGGGTAAGAATAGACAGTGCTAAGTGAACAGAGCTCCACAGTGCTTTGACTCACGGTTCAATGCCCTCCATGGGCACACAGTGACGCATTTATTCAGTGCCTACCTGGTGCCTAGCACTGGGCTTGGTGCAGGGTCGGGCAGCCGAGCTGACACAAAGCCCACTCTGAGGAAGCCCAGGAGTTTATCAAGTATTGGGAAGACACGTGCACGTGGGTCTGCTAGACACACCACATCGTGGTATGAGACCGAGTGTGCACCGTGCGACGCACAGACCGGAACAGCTGCGGGAAAAGGAGAGAAGCAGGATGTCGAGGGGTGGTGTCGGGTGAGGCCCCCCCATAGGATGCAAGCCAAGCCCCGAAGTTTGGGTGTATTTGGAGAGCAGAGGAGGAGAAGGAGCCCCAGGTGGGTGTCCATGGATCAGTGGGATCACGTCTGAGGGCAGGCGGCAGAGGTGACAGCACCGTGCTCCCGAGAGTGGATTGTGGCGTTTGCTTCATGCCTTGACATCAGGGTTCCAGCAGCCAGAGTCTCTCCTGAGTCCCTTTGCTCTCATCCTTGGAGGGCTGTCGAAAGTTTAGCACCCAAATCTCGGGGGCTTCTAACTCACTGTGAACTCATTTGTCTGAGAAGCTCTCCCGTGCGAAGGTCGCTTGTTGGACACTCCAACCCTGGGGTGGTTCCAAGTGGAGAGACACCTCTAGGATATGTGAGGACCTGGGCAGAGTAAGGCGGAAGGCTGTGTGTAATTTGACTACATAGTTTAAAAGTTACAGCTAAGTCAGTAACTCGTTAAACACACTCCGCTCCCTCACCTTGACAAATACACGTGCATGAGAACAGGAATTGCTAGTCTGCGGCCCAAATCTGCCCCGACACTTGTTTTTGTGGAACATGGCCATGCTTATTCACTTATATAGGCTGCTTTAGGCCTACAAGGTGAGTAGGGCAGCTGCGGCAGAGACGTACGCCCACAAGCCTGCAAGATACGCTGTCTGGCACTTATGGAAAGAGTCTGCGGACCCCTGAGCAGATCAGGTTTGCATTCAGAATTCTTGTCTCCTTAGAGTTCCATTCCAGGGCATGAGGGCATGGAGAGGGCTATCCTCTACCAGTGACCTGCGTCCTTCTCATCTGACCATCTCTGTTCTCTTCTCCAGGAGCCTTGTGTGCCTGTGTGTGGAGTCCCACCCAAGACCATGCATACAGCTCCACCACACCTTTCTGCAAAACGCTCTGTCCAGGCCACCTCCCAAGCCTAGAGTCAGCCTTGAGAGGGACAGATCCATGGGAGAGGCCCAGGCAGCCCTGGATGCAGATCGGGTCGAGGGCGGGTGCTGGTGCTTGGAGAGCTCCACCAGCTCTGTGGAAGGGGCTCAGCCTCATGGTGGGGATGCATCTCTCCGTCAGTGGACTCTTCACTCTGTAGGAGACAAGGACCAGAAAGGGCACTTTAGGCCCTGGGCCCAAAGCAAGACCTCTCATACCTAGTGTCCAAGGAAGGTACTGCTGGTCAGGGAGCGGGGATAAGCAGGAAGGCTGGATCTGCCAGAAGCTACCAGACAGCAATCACTGCAGAGGTCTCTGAGCAAGTCCTGGTTAGGGCATTTGTGGACGCTTTGACAGCAAGTTCTAGAAAACAAGACTGCATTAATGACCTATCCAGCCCTTCTCTTGCTGTTTGGACCCTAAGACTCTGTCAGGATGCTGGACTGTGAATGACACTTGTTTACTCCTACTTGACATGACCCCAAGGGCCACCTTGGAAATGTCATCCTCAATTGGCTGCCACTGGACCCAGAGGCAGTATCTATGGGTTGTCCTGCATTTGTTTATTTCCTATTTGTAATTTTCAGAAGTTATCATGGTTTGTATTTCCTTTAGGGTTAAAGGTCGTCATGTTGGATGTGACGGGGATCCTAAATCATAGATGTCTCCTCTTTTTTGGGTACATGCACTATTAGAAAGACTGATTTTGAACCACTACCCATCTTCTTTTTTGTATTTGCTACACAGATTTTAATTTTGCCTTCTCTATGAGGGGAATATTTAACCTTTCGTCTCAATATTCACTGCATTTGAGCTTTCCCAGCTCTGGCTACGTGATTGCTGGTTCTCTGCTTGAACAGGGGCATTTAGGCAGCAAGCTCACCATGTCATGAGGAACCCTAATCAATCAGCCAAGTGTTAGACAACCCTCTCAGCTTGATTCAAAGTTTCCTTTGCTGCTGCTTCTCCCTTGTAGTCCCAGTTCTGCTCTTTGAAGCCGTCCCAGTCAAGGTCATTCTTCACACGACAGCTTTTCCAAGTTTTGTAGATCACGTTTATGCATCTTTGCCCCCAAATTAACATGCTCTTCTCCAGGTTCCAGCTGTCTTGTTCATGCCTCTCTTGCTATTCTCAAATAATGCAGAGTCAAGATCCTTTACCGACCTTCTTACCCTCCCTGAAGTGGGACCCCGATTGATCATCATGCTTGTTATTCTGTGCCTGATTTGGGGTGCTGCGTTTCAAGGACCACCAGCTACAATAGAAGGGAGGCTGTTAATCACGCTCACGTCCCCAAGCACACTCACTTCTTCCGCCTGCATTGTAACATTCCCACCCAGAGGAACTTACCCTGAATGATGGCGACAGCTGCCCAATTGCTGCTCCGCATCTGGTCTTGGCCAGCTCTCCTTGCGTCTTCACACAGCGATCAGAAGGACCTTTTGACAATATACATTTAATAATGGCTTTACATTAAAAATGTTTCTTAGCTTCCGTTTGTCCTTAGGAAAATTTCCAAATGCCTTGATATACTTACCAAGCCCACTACAACTCCTGGCTGCATACCTCTCTGTCCTCACCTCCCCCACCTCCACGGTACCATAAAGTCCAACAACACTTATCTTCTCTCAGTGACCTAAGCGTGTGATGCTCAGAGCCACTTGGTCCTTCACACCAGTGTGCCTCTTTCCAAGCAGGCTTTTCCCCTCCCCTGCCCTCCATCTTCACGTGACTCACTCCTGCATTTCTCACCTTAAACAACATTCAGGGGTGGTCTTTCCTAATCCCCAGACCAAGATAGGTCTCCCACTATACTTTCTTTCATAAGATTCTTCCCATTTTAATTGAAGTAGCAGTTGAGCGTCCACTTTGACCACTTGTCTTGAGCTTGGTGATAGCAAAGATCATATCTCCCTTGCTACTCTGCTCCCAGTCCCTCGCGCGTCACTGGTACACAGAAGCTCCATACGTGTTTGTCTGGCGAATGATGGATTGGTATCGTAAGGCAGTCTTCTGAGCTGTCCTTCTCTTAAGTAATTTGACTCTAGTGACCAAGAAGGATCCCCTGATCTCTTGCATTTGCATAAATATTTTGCGATCCTGAGTGTTCACGTAGTCTAATATCTATTTTACCAAGCCCGGGTGGCTGTGTTGTTTAAAAGTGATTTCATCTTTTATTATTTGAACTTACGCATTGCTCAGTTGATCATCTTGGGAAGGAGCACCTGTGTTGTGCCTACTAAAGCAATATCTTTGTAAAAATTCTGAAAGCAGGGGGAGACATTGAACTAAAATTATCACATTTTCTAACAATGTCTGTTTTGGCTGGAAGCTCTGCTGCGTCATTTCGTGTCAAGCAGAATAAAAGTTATCTTTTTTTCCTGGTGGTGCTTTATTGTTAGATCGTAGGGGATCTTCATAAAATATGCCAGCGATGCATCTTTGATTCAATATTCATATATTCTCTCACACACCAAATTTCAAGGCAGTGTTTAAAACGAATAAAAAAAAAAGTCCCATAAAGAATGACAGCTTATGCGGCTTTCTTTTCAAAAGAGGCTCTGAGAAACCGTTAGCTCCTCCAAACTTTCAGCTCTTTAAACCTAAATCCACTAGACCCCAAATACCTTCATTGTTTCTAAATGTTCCTTGCTCCCTTTTGTGGATAAGATTACACTAGCGCATTTTTTTTATTACGGCAAAAAGCCCATGAGGTTAAATTTATCATCTTAACCATTTTTAGCTGTATAGTTCAGTAATGTGAAGTCCATTCACAGTGTCGTGCAACAGATCTCTAGAACTTTATTGACTTGCAATACTGAAACCCTATATCCACGAGACACCAATTCTCCTTTCCCCCTCCCTAGCCCCTGGCAAACCGCATTGTACTTTCTGTCCCTATGAATCTGACCACTCCAGGGACCTCATATAAGTGGAATCCTATGGTATTTGCCCTTTTGTGACTGGCCTATTTCACTCAGCACAATGGCCTCAAGGTTCACCCATGTTGTAACAAGTGACAAGATTTCCTTCTTTTGTAAAGGCTGCCTAATATTCTCTTGTGTGGGTATACCACATTTTCTTTATCCATTCTTCTGTCAATGGACATTTCAGTTGCTTCCACCTCTTGGCTGTTGTGAATAGTGCTGCTAGGGACATGGCTATGGAAGTACCACTTCCAGATCCTGCTTTGAATTCTTTTGGATACATTCCCAGAAACGACCACATGTAGCTCTCTTTTCAGCTTTTTTGAGGAACCTCCATACTTTTACGTAATGGCTGCACCATTTTACAGTACTACCAGGTTACACTAGCACATTTTTGACAAGTGATAGACATAAATTTTATGCTTTGCTTCATGGCACAAGCTCATTATTGATCAGAGTGATAAATATTTCAATTTGCAAGGGTAGAAGAAATATGTCATTTGCACATATGGGCATGCAACAATGTTCCAGGAAAATGTTGTTTGATCTTAGAAACATAGTTGTCTCCTTTTGAGAGTAAATGAAATTCCAGAAAAGCCTGATACCGGAGCAAATTGGAATTGAATAAAATTCTCAATCTTTCCTAACAAGTTTAGGGGAGGCAGAACCTTAAGTAGTTTGACTGGGAGATTTGTGAAAAATTTTCTAGAATCCCAATGAGATGGATATTTCCAGAAGGCCCATGAAAAGATAGACATGTATGTCTTGGGAGAGGAAACACATGGACACGTTAGTGAGAATCAAGCCACCAGCATGGGCTGGCTGTCTGGTAGTTGGCAGGATGCAGGGTTGGGACAATGGAATATAGCAAGCAAGTTCTGGGGAGCAGTTCCAAGCTGACATGTGCAGTAGGGTGCACTGCGGTAAGACACTGTGGGGTGGCCTGGGATTGGGGCTCTTGGGCAGTCGGCACTGGCCATTAAAGGACAGGTCACTGTCCAAAAGGGACAAGAGTCATGATGCCAGGGAGAGATTTTCCCCACTTGTAGTTTCGTTAAGAGCTGGAAATACATATCAAAATTTTATGTGAAGTACTATTTAAATAGTTGTACCCAAGAATTACGCCACATGCAAAACAATCTGAAGAAGAAACTAAAATATTTACCTTGTAATCTTAAAGCATAACTCAGATATTTAAAGAAAAGAGAAAGAAAATTTTGGCAAGATTCTTAATCATGAAATATTAGGTTTAAAGGAGATTTGTCTCATTTTTTCCCAACTGTAGTATTTTGTCTACACAATTTTTTTTTTCATTTGTGTCTGTCTGGCTATCTGTCAACAAGAAAGGTACCCGAGTGACTGTTTCAGCAAGTGGATAGCAATAAGTTTTTTTTTTATCAGTAGACTCCTTTAACTCCTGGGTATGACAGTTCTTACGTATTTTTTTATAAGCTGATTTCTATCTTCTCATAAATTCTAAGCCAATTCTTCTAATACCCCAAAAAGCATTTAAAACTTCTCTCTACCAATCATCCTGATATGGCCAGGACCTTCTCGGTCAAGTAGGAGACCTAGGATTTCTATTCATCCAGCAGAAAGAATGGTTTCTACGGTGTTTGAGTAAGCGCTGACCGAAAGAACAGACTTTCAAAGTAGGTGAGTTGAATCCGTCAAAAAGGTTTTTGTCTATTGTGTCTGAAGTTGAGTTTATTTAGGTTTTATTTTTTTCAGAGACTAAGTAAATCCACTTAGCAAGCGTTAATTTATTTTTAAAATACCACAATTTTCATCCCCCATTAATGCTTCTCTTATCTCAGACTGGACACAGAGGAGAGACCATCAAATTCTGTGGGATTCAGCTCTTCGACACAACCACTCAAGGTCAGGGCCTTTTTGACTCAGCTTAAAAGGAATTGAGCTTTCAATTTCTTGTTCCTACTTAGAAATATTCCCGAAGGATTCTGTGGTAACACCAGGGAGAGGCAGGATGCTGAGAGAGGGGGTGAGCCCCCAGCACAGGTTTGTCCTGTTGGCCTGAGCCTCAGGGACCAGGAGAGGGCCAGGTCAGAAATGTTGGTATCTCTAGTGACCTCGTCATTTGGTCATCATTGTTCCCCGTTTTCTTGTCATTGTAGTTTCATCTTTTGGATTTCTTTCAATGGATATTTCAACTTGAGCAAAATTCTAGATTCACCAACATGTCTGGCCAGACATTCGCCTGCCCTGGGCACTTCTGCACCGTGTTCCGTGACGCCCCCTTCAGGCGGGTGAGTTCATAACCTCACCTAAGTCAAGGTGTGACTCAGAATAACTCCTTCCGCATGGAGAAAATAGACAGTTACGTGTGCAGGCGGACTTTTAAAAAATAGAGACAATTTTGGTTTCGTTAGCTATACCAAATTTACCAAACTTGTTGTTTAGCATTTAAAGATTTAATGGAAAACAATGAATTCCTGATTCAGTCAATCACTAGACAGTAACTGAGCACAGACTGTCTTCTTAGCCCTATATTATATATTTGTGGGTATATTGAAAAAGAGCATTAAAAAATATAATGTCTTTAAGGTGTTAAAAATATGCATTCTCTGAAACCGTCCACAGTCCAAATTTAATTTTGACCAGCAATTCTTTGAAAACTAAAGATAAGTACAATTTATTTTAATTGAGGTGAAAACATGGTCTAAAATATCCTTAAAATTCTACAGAGGTAATTTAGGCTACAAGTAAGGAAGATTATATTAATTGTGACACTTTCTCAATATGAGAATGAGTCAACCCCAGAAGCCACACTTCATGTCTTTAAATCTAAACGCCACTGGTTGTGAGATAAACACTACTTTATACACCAGTAAGAAAAAGATGCTGCTAATAACATTATGACCCAGTGCTTCCTTGTCACTCAAATTTTAATTTATACATTTTAAAGATCTCTTTAAGGCATATTTAGATATAGATTTTGCTCTAGATTGCTTTTTGCATATATACATGTGTATATGGATGTAGTAATACATTGATAGAGGTACTCCTTGAATTTCTCCACAGAATCTGCCTTTTCTGAATCTTAACTGACTCATTAATGCTCCTAATTTTCTACACACCATTGTTTTCTGCCATCAAGAGTACTGAAAATGGACCATTTTGTAAAAGCCTTCACTACTGTCTCACCCTGGCTCTGCACATTTTAACACTAGCACTGCCCTGAATTCTTTTACCCAAGGTGTCAACAAAATGTTTTCAGACAATAGCCTTTCTCCAAAGGACCTTGTATTAGAGTTCTCCAGAGAAAGAGGACCAGTAGGACATATATAGATATGCAGAAAGCAGCTTATTATAGGAGTTGGCTCATGTGGTCATGAGAAGTCCCACCATCGGCTGATGCAAGCTGAATAACCAGGAAAGTGGGTGGCGTCATTCAGTTCAAAGGTCCAAGGACCAGGAGCTCTGATGTCTGAGGGCAGAAGACGGATGTCTCAGCACAAGAAGAGAGAATCCTTCCTGCCTCCCCCTTCTTGTTCCATTTGGACTCTCAACGGGTTGGATGGTGCCCACCCGTATTGGGGAGGGTGATCTTTCCTCAAATTCAAGTGCTAATCTCTTCCAGAGATGCCCTCACGGACACCCCCAGAAATACTGCTCCCCCAGCTCTCTAGGCATCTCTTTGCCCAGTTAAGTTGACTCTTAAAGTTGCCCATCACAGTCCTTAAGTGGTGAGCTGCCAGAAGCATCAGGGGTTGTTGTTGTCCTGTCGTGTCACTAGGATGATGGTACAGTCCTCGGCCCTTTTATTGAGCTTGCTCTTAGTCTTCAGAAACACTCCCTCAAAACATAACCAGAATTTTATCTCAGACAATAAAAGATCTCAATCCCACCTCTTTCCACAATTTTTAATGCATTGCCCTTGCTCACGGAGGCAAAGTTCAGTGCTGTCAGTGTTCTTCTTTCTTTTTTGCAAGCATTAAAGATTCTAGATCTTTATTTTATTAAAAAAAACCTCACTCTTTTGACAAGAGTTCTGATGGATTCTCCATTTGTTCCAAATTGTCAGCCCAGAAGCCCCTGCAGACACAGCCTGAATAGCAAGCTTTATATCACACTATAAAAGAGCCCGCAAATAAAAGAAGAACGTATTGGCTTTGTCATTCTTCTTGCTCTTCTTTTGCAACTGGGACTTCAAGAATACAATTCAGAAATTTCTTACTTGAATTCTTACCTTAGATGGGTTTAAATTTTTAGAGATTTCAAAGCCCTTTCTCCTACGTTGCCTCATTTTATTAAAAAAAAAAAAGAAACCCAAATCAAAACAAAACAAAAAATCTGTGAGATGAGAGGCAAAGGCTTGCTATACCCGTTTAACAGATGCGGAGACTGAGGAAGAGTGGACAAGAAGGTATCTCTTGGTACCCTGCCATAATGCGATGGACTCTTCCCAGAATAAGGGCCTGGACTTTAGCTGGCGTGTTCCCCGTGACCTGGTGTTCCCTCAGTGTGGGATGGGAGCAGGGCCAGGAGCAGGTACGGAGCCTCTGAGCCGTTTGTGGGGATGGCCTTGGGATTGCTCCTATGCAGTCAGGCTGACCTCCAACCTACCACTTAACTCTGAATTGGCTGTGTCGGGTGCCCTTCGTTATTATGACGGTTTAATTGGAAATTTCCCGTCAAGCTACGGAGAGTTTAACTAAACATGATGAAGAAATCTCCAAAGATTAGCCCTTAATTATGTTTATTTTTTTCTCTGGACTTACAAAATTATTTTCTTCCTGATTGCCCTTTCTCGGAAATTAAACATCACGTGTTCTTCTCCAAAGGTAAAATCTTGGAATCTGCTACCATGATATTAACATCCTCTCCATCTCAACTTGATTTTCTTTCCCAGCCTGTCCTAAGCTCCTCTAAGGAGGGGTGGGGCCTCAATTATTGCAATTTCCATTTCAAGCATAAATTTGCAAGGTTAAGTATTTGAATTATCACTCAGCTGCTGAGAGAAGTCGGTTCGTTTTGTTATCAGGGTGCTAATAGAAGTCTGTGATAGGTCCATGGTTTAGCCATCCTGGGGGAAGCAGCCTTAACAAGGAACTCCTGCATCTGGGCTTATGGAGGAGAAGAAAAAGGAAAATGCAGAGCAACTGTAATTTGTTCCAGAGTGATAAGCTGTGCTGTGTAATGGCCTCATGCCTGATTATGTAGCCTGGATGCCAGAAAACTAGAGGGTATGGAATTAAAGATGTAAGGCGGGCAGTGGGGACTCTTTAAGGAATGTAGGAGAATGGATTGCTTGAGCACTCATCTCAGCTGGCCTGCCTGATCCTCTCCTTCCACAGCAGAGGGAAGGGCAAGAGAGCAGCAGTCCACCTAGACTCCGAGGGACGTCTGGCCTCCTGCTCAGGTAGACAGTCTGAGAGAGAGGAAATGGCTGTTTCCTAAGTCTGTGCAAATGGGGTCTGAGGCTGCAGAATGGCAGCTGCCTGGGGGCCAGCTTCTCTGAAGTAGCCCAGAGTGTAAAGATTCATGAATGTGCTGGGGTGACAGAGAAGGTAGACCAGCAAGCTGCCTGAGGTTGTTCAGGAGACGACAACTCACTGGTGATTGTACCTTCTTGTGAATTTAGACGGGACCATACAAACCCTCTAGGGTGTCATGGGGCTAATTTCACATCCTTTCATTGCCTGGGGGAAGTTCCACTCTGCTCTGGCTTTTCAACCTTATCATTTTATTTGTGTCTATATGAAAAATATTTTATTTCTGTTTGAATGGTTTTTAGTGTTAAAATACATTCACATTTTTAAGTATGATAATTGTGAGGCATTTTCTTCTTTTCACATGCAATATCTTACGTTTTTTCTAGGACCTTGTTAATTCTTGCGTTTCTACTTTCTTACACATTAATAACAAAGTTACTAGTGTAACACTTCTTTGGGTTTTCTCATGAGGCATCCTCCCTCAATTTTGAAGGACTTTGATGTTTCCAATATAGAAATGGGGTCACAGTAGCTTTCTTCCCCCACCTGAAGATCTGTCATGTGCGGGAGGAACTAGACACAAATTTTGTTCTCACAGAGCAGGGGAAGGGCCGTGGTGGGGATTAGGGTGAGGCACGTTTTTGCAGCATAAATGGAATAAATCTCTAGCAAGTCACTCTCATTAATTTAACGTGTGACAAACCACGGTTATAGCATGGTGTAATCCCCATGCGCTATAGGTGTGTTCAAGTGCTATAAGATTAGAGAGGTTGGTGCTACTTACGGAGGCATCAGAAGCAGAGAAGGATTCTACAGCGGTGGCCAGATAAAAGGGTTTGCATTTGGTTTTGTTGTGAAGGTTGAGTGAGAGGCAGCAGGTGACAGAGGCCCGGAGAAGTGGGAGGCTGAGTACACAGTTGGAACAAACTCATCAGAGCTGTGGACCAGCGGGATGTGAGTATCTTCAGTGGGAGGGGGCAGCAGCCGGCTGGGGGCGTGGCGGAGACTGTGTCCCATTAGAATAACTGTCCCGTGCTGGCCGACACGGCCAGGTGCAGCTGTGATTTCCCTGGGGACAAGCGTTCTCTCTCACTGCCAATTTTCTTCCTCTCTGATCCCTGGGTAATTTTCCTGGATAACTTCAGGTGGGAAGAGCCCAGCGGCTGGGCCAGCCCGCGAGGATGTAGAACACAGGCAGATCTTGGTGTGCAGCCTGGAGAGGGAGCTGGGCTATGGGGATGCTGTGCCGGAGGCACCAGGAGGGGAGGTGGGTTCTCAGGGCGGCTGTGCTCTAGGCAACTGGAGCTGACGTGTGTTCCTCATCCTGAGGGCATCACTGCAGATCTTTCCCCGATTGTCCTCCAACTGGACATTTGTTTTTTGTGCTATTTTACGTGGAGATCCACGGCAAGAATCGTAACTTTGAATTTAGTAAAGGATTGAACAGTGTAACGTGTACTCTCTCATGTGCCGAATAATATGAAAAATCGTGCCTGTGGCAAAAGGCAAATATTTCCACGTACGTTAGATGTTTTCTCAAGGCCTGCTGTTCATTTCCAGACTCACTGCTCCTTCCAACACACATTTGGCTGAAAGGAGGGCGGTGAAGCTGTCAAGGTGCCCGGCCCGTGGACTGTAGAACTGCCAGCTAGTGTTTGTCTCAGCTCCAGGGGGCTCTGTTACAGAGTCAACAGCACGCTGACCGCCCGTCCCCACCACGCCCTGAGACTCTGCGCCTGCATGTCTGGCTTCCCTTCTGTTTCTCAAATTATGGGTGGCTCAGGAACTCACAAAATGGCAAAGGGATGTGTTGTCGGCAGCGACTCTTCTTAAACTGGAATGCTCATGCGAATCCTCCGGATCTTGTCAAAATGCATGTTCGGAAGCAGTAAGTCTGGACGGGACCTGAGAATGTGCCTTTCTAAGTAATGTGCTCCAAGGTGATGCTGCTCCTGGTCAAGTAGCAAGGATCTGAGGCAGAGAGTGGAAGGAGACAGAGAGGGAGAGGAGAGGAGAGGGAAGAAAGGGAGAGAGGGGAAATTGAGACAACTGAGAGAAAGCAGTGTGGGAGCAGTGACGTTCTGCTATCTAGCTGAGCTTGGGAGGGTTAAAGTCCTCTTCTCTCAGTGAGAAATGGTAAAGAAAAATCTGACCGTGCACTGTGATTTAATACAATATATCCTGTCTTAAAATGTTTAAAATACAATTATTATTGCCCGCAGAGAATGACACTTTTCCTGTTCTGTGCCTCATTATAAAGACAGAAGGTGAGCTTCAACTCTGCTTGATGATCGCCAAGTTAGCAAGAAGGATTCAATTATTGAATGTAACACCTTTCCTTAGAAAAGAGTATTGAAAGGAAGAGGATACTTATTAAAAATGTGAGCAGGTAGATGGAACGCCCATGGCGGGGGGAGAGCGCTCCTATGGGCAAGACTGTCATATTTTCTAAGAAAGATCTGCTGTGACTATTTTGTTGGTATTTATCTGAGCCACCCGTACGATGCAGTTTTAGACGCCTTGAATGCTGCTATAGGAGTTTACAAGTCTCAGGTTGAATATACATTTCTGAGAATTAAGCTAAATAAAAAAAGTCCAGGTAGGTTAATTCTTATCCCTATTGGTTGCTGTTACAATTATAGTGAAATCACACTGAGTTCCAGTCTAAAGCTTCTAAAAGCTTGTATCGATCAGCTCGCTGAAGAGCTTCAAGTCGCTAGAGATGCCTGAAAAAGAGTGAAAACTTGTTGGTAAGGGGGTTTTTTAGAAAACGCTCTCTCCCTTTGCACTTCTCCTGTGTATAATCCAGATATATTCAGTAGGGAAACCCTGACACGGCTTAATATTTCCATGTTGCAGCCGCTTCAGGAATCCAATGTAAAGTAAATACCCTAAATATAAAACACATCTAATTTTGTATATAACTATTTTTCTCAAATTGTCATCATAGCCATCACAGAAAAATATGTACACACAAAATTTACAAAGAAAAGTGTCTCTCATGTTTCAGAAAATAGGTTAGTGACTTTTTCTTGGAAACTTCAAATAAAATGAGACGGTTCAAAACTAAAAGGAAACTTTCGTTTTATTCAGAAGTGGATTCCACGCTGAGAGGGCCCTTGGATGCTGAGCGCTTACATAACCTCGGGCATCTGTCTGGTTCATCTCAGTGTTTTGTTTGGATGGTAACCAATGCTGAAAACACAGATTTACCGTAGGAGCTAGCAGCTAACAGAATCAGAGTATCCACAGGATTTTTGTTTATTTGTTTTCCTCAATCAGAATAGGATTTATCAAAAAATTTCAGAGCTCTGGGAGACTCTCCCAATTTACTTGCTGTCACCTCGTTTCCTTTCTTCAGTGACACGGGCTGCATCTTTGTCTTGTCTGAGTCAGCAAGAAGAATAACACTGCTAACCTTCCATTCTAAGGTTGTTTGTTCTGAAAAGACCTTTAGAAGAATTTTGCTTCTTTATTTAGCGTGTCTGAGGAGTTCCAACTACAGAGGAAGGCACATTCCAGCCTCGGAATCCAGTTGTGCAAGGGCCCAGCGCTGCTGCCGTACCCACTGTCCTGCTGTGGAGGTGCGTCTTCACGGAAAGAAGTGATGTTTTTGTTTAAGCATCAACTAAATAGTGACTGCAGGGTGTCGACTGGAAAGATTTCTCTATGTGAGTTGTCGTCAATGAGGTCCCTCGTGTCCAGTCGTTTCGGAAATCTTAGTCTTTAGAAAAAGTAATTTTTTTTTTAGGAAGATGGAACTGTTTTGTCTTTCTACCTGTGGTGAACTTCTTCAAAAGTTGATGATTGGAAGACCCTGACTTATTCCTGACTAATCATTCCGGGGGAGGGCTGGGTCGTTTTGAGATTCTTGGAACCCTCTCTGATGGCTGGGTAGTTAAAGGGGACTTATGGGAAGTCAGACTTTGTTTTAAATCCTAGCTCCATTACTTACTAGCTGTGTAAATTTGGGGAAGAGAAGCCTTTATGAAACCTCAGTTTACCTTCCCATAGGATGGGAGTAATAATGAGACCTTATTGTGAGGATTTACAAGCTGAAGTACATACAGGGCTTGGTACGTAAGTGTTCAATAAATGTTAACTATTGTTTTTGTTATCAATCAATGCAGTCGCATGTGGAAAACAATGAGTCAAGAACAACACTGACCTTTGTCCCTGAACAACACGGCCGAAGCAGACAGGGGCAAAGCATCTCAAACGCTTGTTCTGGGCCCAGGTGTCCAAACCTCCTTCAGCTGGAGATTTCCTTGGTACATACACGTCTCTCCGTTTCTCAGATAACGGCCTTTCAGCTTCCACGAGGGGCTAACAGGATTGGAATTCATCAGTGGTGTTAATATGGTTTTCTGAGCAAGTCTGTGGTTTCATCAACTTTTATGTCGATGAGCAGCATTGTGGCTGCCGGCTCCTTTAGATTAAAGGAAAGACCCTAAATTCTACAAGGGGTAATGTCGACTGGCAAAGAGAGAGCTTCAATCTTCTTCCTCTGCTCTAAGCCGCACATGAGCTGGAACTTTCTCAGGGCACAGGGCTTCACCAAGCTCTCTTGAACTATGTGTATCTACTTTTGCTTGTCAATTCAACCAACAACTTTAAAGGGTGTCTTAAGGCCTAGATTTTGGGGTGAAGCAAACACAAATTTTGGTGAATTTACTGCCTTTGTGAATGAAGCCATCCTTTTCCTCCAGAGAGAGATCTATGGGTGGGAAGTAAGGCGCGGATCTGTGCTGTTGGCTTCATGTGTCCAGCGAAGGGAAGCTTACTGGGCGTCAAGCTCTAAGACCCGCATCTAATCATATCCTTTGTGATGATAGAATCTGGGAATATCTACGTTGTGTTGTGATTTCTTTTCTTCAACATCAACAAAGGCTGATGTCTGTTATGGCAACACCTGTATAAGAGTATGGTGTGTGTTTTCACATATCTGTGTGTGGGACTGTGTGTGTGTTTAGTTTCTATCAATGGTAGAGTCTTTCAGATTTCCTAACATCACACTAATAATTGTATGGAATCTGACCCACACCCGCTTTCTTAAAAATAATTTTCAAAGTTACGGAAACCTCATTTTTAAAAATCAGATGCTTTTGTTGCCTTTTGACAAACTTCCTAAGGGATTTAGCTGAAGGATTCTGCAAGCAGCTGACAGTCCCACAATTTGGTTTTCAGTTTGTGTCGTAGTATAATTGCTGGCTGTAATTTGAGAAGTGAGGCTCAGCTTGTGGATGGGTTTCCTAAACCTGGAGTCATTCTGCATTATTGGGGCGGGGCAAGGTGCTTTCAGGTTGGTCCAGTGCTTCCCCCATATGCCCAGGGACCAAAGGGCAAAGCTCTCAAGATATTGCAGGCTGGTAGTCAGAAGATCGGGGCTCCCCTCTCTACTCTAACCACTCAGTTAAGTAATTCAGCCTCTCTGGCCATCAGTTTCTTCACCCCTGAATGAGTACATCGTGCATTACGATTTCCAGGGACCACCTCATTTGTGCAGCCCATCGAATGCCCCAATTGCTTTGATGTGCTTTAGTCACAATATTTACGTTATTTTGAGATTTTGACTTGCATTAAAGAAAAATATGAGGCTCTGAGTTTCTCCAATGGGGCACGGGCCACGTGGCAATGAAGACCTTCCTTGCTTCTAAAATCCCACAGCATTTCTGCAGGCAGTGTTAACGGGCTGCTGGTGTGAGGTCGGGTCTCGGTGGGACCTTTCTTAGGGTCGGTGTCAGTCATGCCATCTTTCATGGGAGTAGGCTTACATCGCTAAAAATTCACATTTCAACTATGACTTTCCTTCCTAGACTCATTTTAAAATGGGAAACTCTCTCCCACAGAACATGCTGTGCATCCTTTATGGTGAACGCTATGCGCTTTCTCCATCTCCATCCTAATTTCAGGTGCTCACTAATGCTGCTTGCACAGATTTTTAAACATTTGATCGTCGATAACTTTAACCTCCTACAGATACTGAATAATACTGGAATGTGGCTGTGCCTGCATATCTCGAAGAAAACTCGGGGCTTAGTTTTCCATCTGCAGAGGAAAAGACTCTCCAGCTATCCTCATTTTGCATGTGTGTGGGCGTCTGTAAATGTGAAAATGTGAGAAAATGGCAACAGATTCATTTGTCATCTGCAGAACAAAAAATGTTCTTTTGGAAATACAGGTAGCGGTGATGTGTGACAGGTGGGGAGGAGAATAAACCCATGTGGCAGCAGTCCCTGCAGAGTCAGTCGGTAAACGCAGTGACCTGCGAACTGTGTTCTTCCCTGAGTCTGGATGGCGAGTGTGAGGCTCATTGGGAACAGGGACCTTTGCAGGTTTTTTCCTGATTTCCTATATGAGGCCCTGTTGTCCAACTCCTGCAGGTCCCCAGTCCCTGCCCCCCTCCAGTTTATTTCCAGGACGACACATCGCCTCCTGTGGGCACCGATAGCCCCCTGCTGCTCTTTCCTCTGTGCTCATCCTGCTCGTTAGCAGAGGGGTCAGCTCCCTCCACATTTCCCGATCTCTCCACCCAGCTGGTTTGTGGAGTCTGTTCCCTCTTGCCCAGCGCACCGCCCTGGGTGCCACTCAAGTGTTGTGGGGCCCCCACTGTACCTCGTACACCGTTGTGCTGGGTGCAGGAGCGTTCCTGAATTTAAACTTTTACCTATTTAAAAAAATTTTTTGTTGGGTAGACACCAATGTGCCAACAATTATAATTAACCCCCAAGTGGGAAAAAAAAAGAATTTAAAGTATTTCATAGGTATCTATAAAGGAGGTGGTACAGGCAGTGGAAATAATGTGTGGGCTTTGCTGTCTAGACAGGTTTGGTCCAAGTGACTCCTTACATTGCTTAAATCTGACCTTAACATTGGATGGGAGACACTGACCTTCAGGGCTGCCTGGAAGATTAATGTAATGAGAGACGGTGTACCGGCCTTGATCAAACGCATATATTTATGTATATGTACTTGTGTATGAATAGTATTTGCATACACAAAAATATATGTCTATACACAGGTGTGTACGTATGTACATGTGTGTATATGTGCATATGTCTGTGTGTGTATATTTTTGTAAATGGTTTGAAGATTAAATGGGAACAAATATGGAGACAAAACACAGGTACCCAGCAAAATGCCTGCGTCGGGTGGTGACTCCTTAAGTGGAATTTGGTACGAGATGCCTGTCTAATGAATACTGATGGTTTCTTGGTTCTGTCTTCCTGTGTCATATCCTCTGTCTTGATTTTTCTCTTTTTCCTCCCTCCTTTCTCCGTGAACCATTTTGTATGACTATAAGGGCTAAACACCTATGTGTCACCTGGCTTAACGGGAGGAACAAACACATACAGACTTTAAAACTGGGAAGGATGTTACACCATCTCCGTCTCCTTCTGATTTTCCCTTTTCATCAGATGCAGTGAAATTCCGGAAAAACACAGATTGAGAAAATGTGTCCACAAACTTTCCACGGTTATAAAAGTCGATGAAGTATATGTTTGTCCCTGTCACACATGCTTGCATTTTGAGTAACAGGGTCTCTTGGGTTTGCAATTTCTTTGCCAGAAAACTAGTAAGATGTCATTTAGAGACATTCTGAGTTCCCATGTGTGGACTTTAAACTTGGGAATCACATTCATTCCACTGATGAAACATCCAGAAGACTCGCTCGCACATCTTACTCATCTGGTTAACGGACAAACTCCAGAGGTGCTGGCAATTTCTCCAGAAGCATTTCCCAAAGGGAAAATGATTTCAGATTTAACTCGTAGTAAGAAAAGCTCACCAGTGACTACAGTGAGAGGTGAAAGATTCATCTTTGTATGTCCCTACAACGGAGATAATAAGCTCATTTGTTCCTTAGAATTACTGTGCGGACTTACATGAGACAGTGGGTGAGAGCATGGACCACTTCGCCTCCAACATACCAAGTGCTTTGGGAGTTTTGGCGAGTATAACTATTACTATTGTTAGAGGTTTTCAAAGAAGATGAACTGCCTAGGGTAAAAGTCCAGAGCATGATGGACCACAGTTCAGCCCAGATGCCCTGGATGCAATTTCCACCTTTTTTCAGATTGTCAACAAAACTATCTAGAGCTTAAACAAAGCTAGCGTAAATTATCATAAGTTATTTTCTAAATGTTAAGTGTGTCGTTATTTGTGGCAGTTTAAGCCTCTTCGACTTTTCATAGGTTAACTTCCCAAACTTGCTTTCCTTTTGGTCTGCTCAGATTTTCCCATGTATCTAAATTTATATCATTGTTATGAACATTTACAAAACGATTAAATCTCCTCCCTTTGACCTGTAGGGACGTCTTTTTATTTGCCGGCTTTAATGTTGCGAGTACCTAGAAGAGCAGGGAGAAATCCCTTCTTATAGTCACTGTTTGGACTAAATATAAGGGAGGAATAGTAAAATACTCAAATCTCCCTCCATTAGGGTATTCCCTCATAAAATTTCACCACTGTCTTTGAGATTTTTAAACATAACGTAACAAGTTACAAGCCCTACACATTTTTAGAGCGTGCAAAGAGAACCTGTATTCATACAAATAGCACTAGTTAAATTTGGTATGGGGACTAGAGAAAGGTGCCTGGTCCTTGCTGACTGTGCACTTTTTGGGGAGACCTGGGCCACTTACTGTGACGTGAGCAGTGACAGAGATGGGCGGGGTGGGGGGTGGGGTGATACCAGCACAGGCAAGCAGATGGGCCCTACCCTGCTCACTTCCGAATGACTTCGGTCCTGCCCCAAAGGCCTTTTAGGACTTAGCCCAGCATGGGTCCTGGGCCCAAGTGGGAGGGCAGGTTCCACACTCAGACCCTCCCCGGTGACAGGGCACCACGGTGGCTGAGGGAGGGACCTCCGGCATGGGTTTCCCGTCTGGGGGTGACGGGATAAACAGGTGGAACAAGTATGACAAAATGTTATCACTTATGTGTGTGGAAGAAATGATTACCACTCTAACCTGAAAGCAGATACAACACAAACAGAAAATTTACAGAGAAATACAAATTATAATATAGATATAAAAATTGTTCAATTTTGGGGCCAGCCCGGTGGCGCAGTGGTTAAGTGCACACGTTTCGCTTCCATGACCAAGGGTTCACTGGTTCAGATCCCAGGCATGGACATGGGACTGCTGCTCAAGCCATGCTGTGGTAGGCGTCCCACACACAAAGTAGAGGAAGGTGGGCACGGATGTTAGCTCAGGGCCAGTCTACCTTAGCAAAAAGAGGAGGATTGGTGGCAGATGCTAACTCAGGGCTAATCTTCCTGGAAAAAAAAAAGAGTTCAATTTTACTTGTAATAAAATAAAAATTATAACTGCAACTAATTACCAATTATAATTATTTTAAATTTATTATTTTTCTGATCTTATAATATGAGTCAAAAGCCTAAAGTATGTATATGTGTGTGTGGGTGGGTGTATATGAGTATGTATACATATACTCATTAATCTCAGTATATTCATTACTTTCATTAGTTTCAGTATAATATGAATACATTATATATGAATTTTATATTTGCATATGTATTCATATATATTGTACTTATACATATGATTCATATATAAGTTCATTAAGTCCTCTTCCAAGAATTCGTTGAAGAAGATGGATTCACGAATGTGGCAAGATGTATGTACATGAAGGGCATGGAGCAGTGTCGTTTATAATATCAGCACAGCAGGACTTGTTAAATAAATTGTTATACACCTATGCAGCGAAATTCTATGCAAGAACTAAAAACAATGGCTTAAATCCTTATGCATTAAGGGGAATGTATGTCTAAGGCAATGTCAAAGTGAGGAAGGCAGGTAAATATCATCCATGGTGCAGTCATTTTGGAACTGGAAACAGTACCTTCCAAGATGATGGTTGGAAGTCATTGTTGCTCTTTACTTTGTTTTTGCTCATTAGTATTTTCTGTTTTTCTCTGCCATGAATATTGTATGAAAACACTTCTTTGGAAAGCAAAGTTATTCACCTTTCCTCTCAATACTTAGAAAATCTTGGTGATCACACACATAGATAAAAATGACGCTTATTCTCAAAACCACGAAGTCACCTCCGTGAACGTTTTGGTGTAGCGCCTTTGTTGTCTATGCACTGTGTTTGTGTATGTAGAATGACTGGTTCAGTAACATGAGTTACTCTTTATCTCTTCCTAGGAAAAATAATTTCAGAACTTAAATATTAAAAAAGATGTTTTAGTTCAGGCAATAAGGCTTCGTTTGAAATATAGAGCGTGTTTCCAGCTAAGAACCCCACAAACAAAACGAATTGTCGACATGCTAATAATTTCTGCCAAGTAAAAGACAGTAAGCAAACAGCGCAGGCACCCCACGGAACGTCCAGGTGGCAGCCGGCCCCGGTGGCTCAGAGCGGCCTCCAGGAGCCTGTGCGCTCCTCGGGCAGGGCGGGCTGGCTGTCGTCCTTGCTGTGGCACCAGGAGCACGGTGAGCTCCGTTGCCTGATGCCGTGGGACAGACCTCAGTGTCTTCATGCGATTGCCACCGGCGGCCAGGAGACACGGTCTTGCTGTTTTGCGGTTGTAACACGCTGCTCCCTGCACTTGGCTTAACTGCAGGAACTCTTTGTCGCAGAAAACAGAAGAAATGGATTTTGAGTTATCGCAGTAATCCAAACCACATGGGTGTGACTGGAGGACATGAGCCTGGAGATCTGCGTGGCGCGTGGTTGCCACACTCCTAGGAGACCAGACACACCAACAAACTCAAGGTGGGTGAGCTTCTTGGCTCCCTGAAGGGATCGCGAGTCACAGCGGCACACGGCAGACAGCGACTGACCTGCCCCCACAGAGAGGACCCTGCGGGACGGTGGGCTGGAAAACCACAGGATCTCCATGTTACGAGGCGAAATAGTCTTTTATCATTTTTGAATATCTTCAGAGTGCTCCATACGAAGGCAGAGGATATTTATGATGCTTGCGCCCTTTTTACAGTTTTGTTTGCTTAAAAAATTTTTAAACAGTTTCTCACTGTTGGAAATAATCGTGTGATGAATATGCTCACTCAGAATTCACCATGACCACGAGCTTTCCTCCGGGGCAACTCCCTGGAGTTGTAGGTGCTGCATGGAAAGCACATTGCGGATGAACTGCCAATCGCTGTCCGGAAACACTAAGGTGCTTTTCCTGTCCTGCGTGAGTGTCTGGAACACCACAGCCTCCCCCTGAAGGACAGCTGTCCTTATCTGCAGCCTTTGTGAAGATGAGAGCTGAGCATGGACTCTCGTTTCTCTAACTTGCATTTTTGTTTGGTAGCGAGGTTTGGTGTTTGTACGTGGTGTTCCCTTGCATTTCTTCGTTTCTGAAATTGCTCATTCCTGTCACTGGCCCAATTTTCCATTTGTGTGCCCATTCTTTTTAACTTGTAAGAATTCTGTTAATATGGTGGATGATAAGCTTGTCTTGTCATGAATATTACAGCTATTTGCACAAGTTTTCATGGTCTGTGTGTGTGTGTGTTTCTATAGAGAATTTTAAACCAATACCATTTAAAGCAATACCATCTTTCTGTTTGTGGTGATCTTCAGTAGGCGTCATCCTTAGGCCTGGCTGTCCCCATTGTGGGGTGATAATGACAACAGGACAACCCCCACCACCAGAGCACACGATCATGGGGTTTGTAGGACATGCCTCGCGCTGCTCCACCCTTAGTGAACCCTCACATTGGGAGAGGTTTGTTATTATCCATCCCAGAGATGAGCACCTGAGGCACAGAGAAGGCATGTAAAATGTGAAAGTTTGCACAGCCAGTAAGTGGCCACTCCCAGTATTCAATCTTGGGCAGTCTGACTCACAAATTCCTCCTTTAGCCACTGTAAAATACTGAACTATTGCCTTAAAAATAATTTTCTGCTTTCAATACTAATATTGGCAAATAATGAATGTTTCCTAATGTTTGAAGTAAATCACCAGGAAAGAAACCATAGGCATGTCACTAACTGACTCTGTGACCTTGGACTTGACCTATCTGGGGTTCCTGGGAAATGGACATACTGAATTCTTCCTCAAAAGGTCATAAGGAGGGGCTGGCCTGGTTGCCTAGTGGTTAAATTTAGTGTGCTCCACTTTGGTGGCCTGGGGTTTGTTCCCAGGCACAGACCTCACCACTCATTGGTGGCCATGCTATGGCAGCATCCCGCATACAAAATAGAGGAAGATTGGCACAGATGTTAGCTCAGGGTGAATCTACCTCACCAAAAAAAAAAAAAAAAGGTCATAAGGAGGATTCATTGTGACAAGATCCAGCAAGTGCTTACCACAGAGCCTGAGATCTGTTCAATGAATGTTGGCTATAAACATATTTTTGACTAAAATAAATCCTACGGAAAAAGAATGCTCCCCAAGTATGTTTCAATTATTCTGCCTTCAGTCAACTCTTCTTTTCTTCTTCCCCTCCTCCACTTTCTCCTCCTTCATTTCCATATATAACAGTTGTTCCAATTTGAGACTTTCGTTTGTGTCCACCTGAGAAACGAGCCAAGGACAATCCCAAGGGCACACTCGCCTCCCCCGTCTGTCCCCGACGTTCTTGTCTGGCTCACACACCCTCACACCAGTTTTCGGGATCAACGACTTAGGCCAACACACTTTCATTAGGGACTCTGAAAGCCACACTTGCTCAGAACTTTTTGAAGAAATTTCTGGTGGTTCCCACCTTATAGACGTTTTTACCTCCTCAGACAACTTTGTCGAGAAATTTGATGAAGGGGATTTGGAGAAGCCAGGCTTCTTCTGGGTTAGTGCCCAGTGACATAGTGAAGGTGGAGCATCCTATAACCATGAAGCAGCTCCACCTGTCCTCTGGTGACAACAAGAGAAGGGCAGGGGGGCCTCAGTGCTTGATACTCTTGTCCCATCCAATAGGAAAGCTGCCCTGGCCTTCTGAGTGACACTCGAGGAAGGACGCCAACCCCGGTCCGGCTTGAGTCCCACTCGGTGTAGCTTTCTGCATACTCTACGTTCTGGCGTTAATACAGTTTGGAAAGGAACCAATTATCTATAATGTGCTCCTGCTCTTGTAAAATATTGTCCCAGCAGAGCAAGGGGTCCTTGGACCCACAGCCAGGCAACCGTGGGACTGTTCACAGGCAAGCCCTGAGGCTAAAGAGAGCTGAGAATGTTCCACAGGCGAGGGCTGTCCTTGCTCCGATCTCTTCCTGTGTCTGCTGCTACGGCCTGGAGAGGATGGGGGAAATTTCTCTCGATTGCTTATGCTTAAGGAGAAAGACCTTCTGGGCAGCTCAACAAAGACCAGCTCTTAAAGGCCCCCTGGATTTGGCATCGAATTCTGGGTCTGTGCCTTCCGTTTAACTCAGCGTTTTTTCATCCATATACTGGGAACCAGGACAGATGTGGGACTAATGTAAATGAGCTAGGCTGAGTCCCTGTCCTTTTGGGATTCCTTCCCAGAGCAGCTTGCCCAGCTGTGTGACCTTGGGCAACTTACTTAACGTCTCTGAGACAGCCCCTTTGCATATGTCCTAATACATTTAAGCCCAAGTATAGTTTCTCGCCTAAAATACGAGTGAGTTAAGTCCCCTTTCTGTGATAATGGGTGGATTATTCGCCCTTAACTAGAAGCACAGTATTCTGTGGAGACCATCCTCACGGTCGCCTTCTTCTGAGCTGATTTGCTCTGTCTACTGTGTCCATCTGAACTTAAACAACCCTCAAAGAGGAAGTGGTATATTTCTGAGTATCTGGAAAAGTCACTAATTGAGTTTATAAACAACTGCTCAACGCCAGAATATTTAAGTCAGTGAGCACTTCTACAATACTTACGTGACTAGTATTTTCCTTAGTCATTTTTACGATTCATCCCATACAAAGGTCAGTCTACGTATTGCTTGTGATCAAAGGTATGTTAGAGTCAGTCTGGAATTTCTCATCACCTTTTTTTCTTTTATGACATCGACTGGCACATCAGCAGGCTCTGAAAGCGGGCCTCGGGCATTCTCCTCTGCACAGACGACCTGGGCTGGCAAATCTCTGCCTCCCTGATGTCTTCTGCACAACAGCCTTCCTGGGGTGGCTGGAGGCTGACGTATGGACAGTTTCTGTATGGTTCTCTCTGGGCTGGTGTTTCTGTATGGATGGTTTCTATAGGGTTCTCTATGGGCTGGTGTTTCTATATGGATGGTTTCTATAGGGTTTTCTATGGGCTGGTGTTTCTGTATGTACGGTTTCTATAAGGTTCTCTATGGGCTGGTGTTTCTGCATGGACACTTTCTATAGGGTTCTCTATGGGCTGGTGTTTCTGCATGGACGGTTTCTATAGGGTTCTCTATGGGCTGGTGTTTCTGTATGGACGGTTTCTATAGGGTTCTCTATGGGCTGGTGTTTCTGCATGGACAGTTTCTATAGGGTTCTCTATGGGCTGGTGTTTCAGTATGGACAGTTTCTACACGGTTCTTTATGGGCTGGTGTTTCTATATGGTACATGGTTGTTGATGACCATTGGATACAATGGGGAGCATCTCAATGAATAAACGCCACACACACGTGCACACTTAACAGGAGCAGCACTTCACATTTAAATGAGTGACTATTGCTTTGCAGTCTATTGCTACAAGACTCACAGTGGCCGTGACAGTATTTTGTGCATTGCTCATGTCCAGGCTAAAGACAAACTCATTGCACAGACGTGTCTGGATGAAAGGGCTGTGCCTCGTTCTGGCTGCTTCATGTGTGATACGGACGATTTCTGCCTCTGGATCCAGTTGCAGAGAATCCGATGTGGGCATGACTCTCCCCTCAGGAACTGTCTCTGGCAGAGCCGTCCCACATCAGGCTTTTCAGGAGCTGCGTGGGGTTTACACCTGAGTTTAGTAATGAAATCCAGATTTATGATACCTTTTTTTGCCCATTCTACAAAACCAAATGCGCCGTGTCAGGCTTGGGCTCTGGGCTCCGTTATTATCATTTGTCCCCACAGTGCCTCAGCTCAGTCCCAAGTTTCCAGGAAAACAGAAAGATAATGGATATCCATCAGAAACTCAGACAACAGCGCTGGCTCAATATTGTTTTCTCCGCTTTATGAAGCTTCCTCTTATCAGCCCCCCATCAGATAATGTTTATTAAGCCCCTATCAGCCTGGTGCCACGCGGGGCCCTATTTCTCCACAGTTACCTCATTGTGCTGGCTGTTCAAAGGTACCTGACCAATTTTGTTGTGAAATCAATTTCTTTCTCAGTAGCAAAATAGGTTATTTTTGCACTAATTAAAATCACAAGATAATTGAATTTGTAATTTCAATGAAAGTGATTTAAGAGCTTTGAAAGGCTCTCAGGCTCAGTGTCACTGGCAGGAAGATGGAGGCACCAAGAGTTCCTGTGTCATCAGCCGCCCTTGGTGTGGGGAGCATGGCTAAGATGACGTGGTGTCTTTTTAGGACACAAACAAGCGCTGTGAATATGCATGGTGCTTAGGAAAGGCATTTTCTTTCCACAGATAGTCATTATCCTTGGTATTACTGAGCTGTGCTTTATAATTACTCATTTTTGTATTGTTTCTTTTCCTAACGTTTCCCCAAACAGTGGGTAAAAAAATTCATAATTCAGGTAAGATGCTAATTGTAAATTATGGAAATGGCTGTTGGAGTTTAGGATCTTAGCAGCTTCCTCCCAACGCCCACTCCAGAAGGAAAATCATTGAATATGAAAATCTATCAACTATTTCAACTGGTAAGTGTATCCAGATGATCCTAAATATTAATGTGGACCTCTAGGGTATTTGCCATTAGTCAGAAAGTAGGCAATAAAGCGACAGTAAATAAGCGTAGTCACTTCATAATGATGAATTGCCCTCCATGGGCATCACCTTATTTATCCATTCCACAATCTCACATGGTAGGTAGTTTTAGCTCTCACAGGCTTGGAGAAGTTGGAAAGTCCTCCAAGGTCACACTGTCCTTGAACCTAGATCTGGTTCAGTAAAATCTCACATGCTTAGCCTCTCCATAATCTCTCTGCTGGTCAGTGTTCCCAGCTGGTATTTCGCAAATCACAGATATATTCCCAAAGTCCTCCCGGCACGGTTGTCAAATTTCATCCATAGGCAGAGTTTATTTTTGAAAGAACTGGGGGTACACAGGCCTACGGTGGGGTCAATCCGACTGAACAGTGAGCTGAGTGGGCCCTCCGTCCCGGGGTAGAGCAAGTAGAACCGGCTTTGGTGAAATAGAAGGGGTATATGATGCCATCAACCAGCACCCGAGGATATTGCCTATTTGCAGAACGTAAAGACTTTGGACTTCTGTGTATGGAATAGAGCAGCCAAGGGAATAAAGAGTTTTCCTCAATGACACGGTTCTGAAAGGCAGCTGAGGCTGTAATGACTCTGCACGCAACGGAATCCCTTCAAGAGAGCTGCCAAAATTCACAAGGTGCTTGAGTATGTCCAGGTTTCACAGACATGGCAGCAGATTTTAGAGTTGGAGGCAGGAGCCTCGCGTCTAGTGCTGGCCCTGCTTGCAGCATCTGGTCACGCCATTGCAGGTAGCCACCATTTTAAACATGTGCAGATCCATGGATGTTCCTGTGAAAGGAGGGAACGTGGGGTCAAAACGTGGATGGTACCCTTTGGGCACAGTAGGAGCTTTATAAATATTGACTCTAAAGCTATGGATTGATTAAATCTCCAGCAGAGACTATTCGCTTCTGGACAGCCAATGTAATTTCAAATATACCCATTACATACATTATTTAAATAGAGTTGCTTAAGCTATAAGATACTACATGTTGTATCTTATATAAGATCTTATATATCTTATATGTAAGCTATATTAATAGAGTTACTTAAGATATGACATTGTATATCTTATATCTTATAAAGATCTTACATATAAAAGTTATATAAGATGTGTATGATATATTAATGCATAGATATATATGGTATGTTAACATGCAAGATATATTAATAGAATTGCTCAAGATATAAGCAACTATACTGATATTTTATCTTTAAGGAGCTCATAACTTCAACTTTCTAACTCAAAACTCTGCTCCACAGATTTGTAATAGTTGCTAAAATACCTAATCACCTATCTTTCATTATAAAGAAGAAATCCTAGCCTATCTAGTGCCATAAACTCATTTCTTAAACAAAATGTGAATCTAGATAAATCTCCAAAGTAACTAGGGGAAATTGTTTAATTCTTCGTATGTTCTATGGCCACAAGATAGGTTTTTATCATATCATCATTAGATTTATCTCCACCCATACACTTCAGGACTGATTTAAACCTTATTTCCAAAGGATGTATAAAATTTTGAAAAAGTAACACTCATAGTGTCCTGAAAGAAAAGAAAAGATAAGATAAGGTATTTATACTTTAAATTTAATATAAATATTTAATTATGTAATCACACACATACATACATACATACATACATACACACATAATCTTACAATAGCTCTGCTGTACGTTAAGAAATCTGCTCTTCTATTTCCTTCCCTAGAAAGAGGACTCATCGGTACCAACTGAGGGAAGCTCAGATATTTTTGTAGGATATAAGAAATAAAGTTAGAGGGCAAAATGTTTGTAAAACAAAACTAAAATATCTAGGAAAATCAGGAACGTTTAATTACTTTAGTTAAGCTTGTGTATGTGGGAGATTTATTTAGGATAGCAGAAGTGTAATAACACTATTAATTATATAATAAAATCCTACTTGGTGGTTTTAAAAGAATTAGGTTAATTAAGAGTCAGTCTGTTGGTGACAAGAATAAGTTTGGGGGCTGGAAGATCACGGTTCCCTCCCACTCTCCCCTACTCTTAACGCGCATCGTGTGTGTTCTCACACCTTCCTCCCTACCTGAAATGCAAAACCTGAGGAGAACCAGGGGAACAGGTACTGTCTTCCACACAAATTTGGAAGGAGCAGTTGCTAAATTTATATCAAGAAAAGTAGATTATGGATCCATAACGTATAGTAGAGAAAATAGCTACCTAGAAACCAGTGAAATGTTTTCACGATTGCCAACTGGTGCATTTTAGTCAGCAATCTTCGACTCTGATCATTTTAATGGAGGGAAGTAAAACTTAACCCAATGTGACAACCATGAGAGCTCTGGGCTTTACATTGGCCGTAATCACAGCTGTTTTGGCTCTCCTACACACTCCTTCAGGCTCACTTGGTCATGTGTTCACATCACTTCACCTTCTTTCAGTTCTGGAAACATCTCGAATTCTTTATGCAAGCAAACACGCCTGTTATGACTTGGGGGACCCACCTCTCCTTCAGCCTGGCTCTCTCTGGCCTGGAGGGGGCTCCATCCACGGGTTTGAAGATCCAGTTTGTAACCCAGGCCCAAGACAATGAATACTGTAGTGGATTCAGAGAGAGACGAGTCTGCCACCTGTGTCATGGATCGGAGCGACTCTAAGACTTCAGTGGGAGCTCCTGGAGAGGAAGCGAGGAATTTTGGAGGCCCTGGGACTTTGGGAATGTGAGGCTTGCTGCATTTATTGTGAAGGCCAGCACGTCTCTGACAGTAGAACCAACACAGTTAGGAGACTGAGAAGGCGCCCTGGTGACCTCGTTTGAACCCCTGCACCAATTTCTGTAGCAAACAAAGCTATCCTAATTGATGTACCTGCCCAGCTCTTCATGCCATCAGGGTGTTCGCCCTTCCTTCCAGAACACAGATTTCGCACAGCGGCCTCCTCTCCATCCAGTCTTGGATCTTCCTTTTCCCACTTCCTCCGAAGGAAGTCACAGCCACACCATGTAAACACCTTGGCTCTTGTTATTTCTTTTCTTTCAACATCTTGTTTCTTGTTTCTAATGGTAGCTCTCACAATTCTAGTTAATTATACAGACAACACATCAAAGCTGAATTTATTGCCTGAGGAAGGAGAGCACGGCCTCCTCAGGCCTGACCTTCCTGAGCAAACACTGGAGGATTTCAGGAGGGCAAGGGAAAGAAGAAAATCAAGGAAGGCAGGACCCCGGGTCCAAGGGTCTGGGGCTCACCAGGCTGCTTCTAATCTCTTATTTGCAATTTGTGGCCTCTGATGTTCAAGTCACTCCTCAGCACTGGCAGCCTAGAGTCATGGGAGGGTGCAGTGGGCTTGGTTCCTGCTGGGGGGCGGGGGGGGGAGTGAAACGTCACCTTTGCCCTGCAAGGGTCTCCAACCGGGCCTGAGAAGTAAACTGACATAAGACAGATCAACAGGAGGAAGACACAAAGATTTGTTTAATATAAGTTTTACCTGATGCAGAGCCCTTATAAGGAAGTGAAGACCCAATGGAGTAGCAAAACCCTAATGCTTTTATGTTAAGTTGAACAAGGAGAGGAGAGTGGAAAAGTCACCACTGTGGGGGCTGGAGGAAGACGAGAGTTACTTCACCAAGGTCTGTTTGCGCAGAATTCTCCCAGCCTCGACTTCCAGTCCTTGGTGATAACGTTCCTTCCTCCTGGCATAAGGAGGATGCCTTCCACAGGGCTTTCTCTTTGCTTCCAGGAAGAAGGGGAGGCCAGAGGGCATTTCTTGTACCTCCTGATTCTAAGTGTTTTTAGCCCAAAACAAATTTTATGTCAAAGGGGCATATTTGGAGGTGACATACTCTAGTTTCTTTCACTACAGAAGTGCTCCTACGCTCAGGGGCAACGCTGAGCAAGGTTTCGCTTTAACGGAATTTTCATAATTAAAGGCGTCCTCTTCTTCACCTCTCTCTCTCCACCCCTCCCTCTGACTGTCTCCCTGTCTCTCTCTCTTTCTGTCTCTCTCTTGCTTTCTCCTTCTGTCTTTCTTTCTCTTTCTCTCTGTCTGTCTGTCTGTTTGTCTGTCTCTCTTCCTCTCTCCCAGGAAAGGAAAGTCCTACGGGGCCAGCAACTCACTCACTGCGCCTGTGAAATCGCACTCAAAAATGGAGAGTGACTCGAATGGACCAATTGACTCGTTTATTTCTCACACTCTTTGAGATGGGGCTCGAGCACTGATCATTTTGAAATACAAAGCCCATATTCTCCCCACTATGCTCTGGAACAGGATGAAGCACATAAAAGTCTGCACAGCCTTGTGCAAATATTAGTTACACTGTAGAAGTATGCAGACCGTGGAATATGGGCCTCCAGGTTTAAGCTGGGTGTAAGACCCAGAACCCAGAAGAAGTCGACTGGCCTTCCCAGCAGCTGAAGAAACCTCAGAATGGTCAAGTGCCAAGTTGTTTTCAAAGCCCTAGGCTTTAAAGCGGACTCAGGACTCCCATGGGCAGCACCCTGGAGAGTGAATTCCAGGCGTCGTGCTCGTTCACCCAGCATCTCTTCTGCGTGTAGCTCTCAGACTGGCTCTCACCTAATGTGCTTCTTCCCTTTGTCCAGAGAGTCACCGGGAGTTAAAGGCAGGGGATGTTGAAGATCAGTAGCACCTACTCGAAACTTTCTTCCTGATAGAATTCTGGGACTTAAGAATATTAGCCAGAGCTTTGGAGCAAACATAAGAAGGGTTCTTTTCCCCGGCATCATCTGTGTTGACAAATAATTCATAATTTCCTGTCTTGTAGAGATCTCAAAGGTTTATTGTTGCAGATGACAAGGCCAACTTTGCCTTATTTATGAAATCCGATGGATTTATCTTCTGTTCCTGAACTTTCAAATCTGAAGAGGCAGGATGCCTCTTAATCAAACAGATGTCCCTTGCATGATCAGAGATTTGTGTAAAAGGGGCAGCAAGGGGCCCTTCTGGTGGACTTGCCTTCACCCACCCATGCACACTGTCCAGTCACCGTCTTTGCTGTTCCGTCAACTGTCCAGTATCTACACTGTCCTTAAAACAGAAACAGCAGCAAAGAGCTCGTATTCTCTTCTAGCGGCCTTATAAAAATCCCCTAGTGGAAGGAGCTTGCCCAGCGAAGTAACCAGGATAACTAGCACGCGTGCCTCTCCTGCCCCTGTACCTGCTACTTAAGGCAGGAGCGATTTCTCTCTCTTCCTGCAGTTCGGAGGTGACCGCTCACTTTCTCCGTTTTATTGCCCGATATTCTGTCTGTGAGAACTCAGGTAACTGCATTCAAGCCACAAAGGAACAGGTTCTGACAGCGTGTGCTTTACCAGCTCGGTCGCTCTCGTGTGGACTTGTCAGTGGGTTTGCAATTCGATCGCACCTGCCTCTCTGGCGTGACCTCATTTCAGGCTCTGTGACCGTGTGATCAATTCTCAGCTTCCGGTCCCCTTGTCCAGATCACCTTATCTATAATGATATTATAAACGTCCTCGGCATCTTTTGCCAGATGCTTCACCCGTATGTCAGGGGACGTCAGATTTCTCCTCTTCTTTTACGCATGTTTGTCGGGAGCATCGCTGTCACTCCTCAGCTGCATCTTCCCTAGAATTTCATGCACTGGTTTGCAGCATGGACGTCTTTCAACGGCTGCCAGAGTTTGCATGTTTGTGAACACAGTCTCTGGGTTTCTTGGCCTCACTAAAGTGTCGTGTGCTCTGGGACACGACCGCCCTTTGTAAATGACCTGCCCGCGGTCCTGCGTGCTGTCTCCTCGGTTCACGGGGAAGAGAAATGTTTGCTCCTGTTCTTGTTCTCCTTCCATTCAAAGGGACGCAAGAACAGAACGTGGGCCCACTGACCCTGCCCCCTGGGGGTGGGGTTAGGGACATGTGCTGCTTCTCGAGGGACATTCTCAGCATGGAAAGGTGCTAAAGCTGTGACACAGGGGCCGTGGGTGGTTCTAGTGCCTTTGTTGTGCCAAAAGCAAACTGAATCTCAGTGCACTCAAATCTGAGAAAGTGAAACTCGGGAACGACTAATCCTAACAGCCATCCAGCCTTTCCCAAACAAGGCAACTGCTACAGCCGGGGCCGTCAAGTAATTTCTTTCTTTTGCTTCTGTGTCTTCTCTATAAAAATCACAGCCCCCGCCGGCACCCTTGGAGCACCCCTGACCATCTTCACTTTTGGCGTTGCCAGATCTCAATCCTTGTTTGCTCAAACTCTTCCAAGTTTGATGTGCCTCAGTTTACCTATCTACAAAGATAATGCAAGATCCAGAGAGAACGTATGCTCACGTTTTGTCATAGGAGAGGGTTGTTTTTCTGGTACGCTCTGGCTGCCCACCTGTAATTTAGAGAATCAGGACCAATGTCCACACTTTCTCTCTATGTATGTATCACACGAACTTCAGTGGAAATGAGCTCTCCCTCTCAGGCCCTCTTCATGTGTTGTGCACATGCCAGAACCCTCAGATCCGGTCCTCACCACTCCCCTGGGCCTCCTCCGAGCTGCTTCCAGTTGTGTGCTGCATTAATCTCATTAGCTACACAGTTGCAGAACTGACTTTGGAGCCTACGTAGACCACCTCTTTGTGGAATGTGTTCTTTTGAGCCCTGAGGACCCCCGGAAGCTCCCAGTCACACATTGCAACTTCCTTGAAGGTAGGGAACAAATCCTTAAGCATCTTGAAAGTCCCCAGCACTGTGACTTATGTGCTCAACGCATACCTACGGATGGAGAGGAATTTCTCTCTTTGAAAATTGAAAATCATGTTTTCAAAATTATTTGTGATGGTAAAACACATATGACTAAAAAAAATAAGTTCATACATTCAGATTTGTTGATTACTTATACCAACGCTAATGGCATCATTTAAAGCAGATTTTGAGGTGGAACTGCGGGCACAGAAGAGAAAGCGTATTCTCAATAGGTCTATGCAACATCCCCTTCACGTACATGGAAATGAAAGCATTTGCTCTATTAAAAGATAAATCGAAGAATGTAGATGTGAGGAAGGAGATACGTTTCTATGAAGTCCAAGATGTATTTATTAAGCACTTAGTGTTCTGCACTGTGCCAGGAGGCAAAGCGTATTCTGTGTTATCAGGAAGCTTAGAAATTAGCTGGGAGTCAAGTCATTAGCACGTCCAGTGACATGGGACTTAATCAGGTTCTGCTCTGGACAATCTCTCACGTTACCTCTTTATCTATCAGCTGCCTCTTCCTTCACTGGTTATGTGAGGAGTCAGGACACATTCTTCCAGAATTCAGAAGAGAAAGTTATTCTTGTGGAATTTATAATTCCACTTGCAAGATAAGCCATGAATACACCCACAGTAAAGACAAGCGCACATTGTCTCGTCCTGTGTAAGTCCCCTGGGGAGGCAGGGGACTCGGTGCCAGGAGAACTCAGAGAAGGTGGAACACGGCTCCTGAGAAGGTTTCAGAATGCTCCGGAGGAGGTGTGGGGACTTGATCTAACATTTGAATGAGGTTTAAGATTAGACTGGTCCAGGAAGGGATGAGAAAGTGCAGACAGGCACAGAGCATCAGAGGAGGAGGAGTGTTGACAAGATGGAGCTGGCCATGGATGTGTGGGCAACCGTGTGTGTACAGAGTGACTGTGGCAGAGGAGGGGGACAAAAAGGTGAGGTCTCGGCATGGACAGGCCGTGTGGTTACTTGAGTAGAAGGCCAAGGGGTGTAAAGGTTCTGAGCAGACTCTTTCAGAAAGCAGAAAAAAGAGCTGGAACACCTGAAGATTTTAAACAAGTGAATAAACGTAAAGTTTCCCTATATCATTGCAATTTTCGTTATTTGTTTGCTTTACATTTCTCAGCAAAATATTGACTCTGTTTTCAATTCTAATTTAAAAAATCGCTTGCTAGAGCAGTGATTTTCAAACCTCACTCATGGCATTTTTGAAACGTGTGGCTATTTAGCTGCTCACACAGGAATTTGGATTAATTTGTTTGAAGTGGAGCCTGCCATGTGTGGTTGCACAATTTCTCGGGGTTGAGAGCGTCTGCAACGGAGAGAATCCAAGGAGATCCTGTGATCGGCACTGCCAAAATTTAGTGCAGACTGTACTTGGATCAAGAAAACATTTCTATTTTCAAGCTGAGGAAGTTAGTAATTGTCACCCTTAATGAAAGGCGTTTTATTTGCTACAGTCTAGTTTTAAAGCTAGGCAGACGTAATCCATAGGGACATGAATTACTAGAAGCGTTTGCAATAAGCAATGGCCATTTCCATGACTTTTGTACAAAAAAAGGAGGATTTGAAGATTGAACTACAAGCTATACCAGCAAAAGAGTAAATGTAAGTATTGAGGCTGGGCTTGAATTATAACTGAGCCAAAAAGCATTTCAAAGCAGTAAGTTCTTTTTCTTCCCTTCTCTAACTTAAAACTGGGCTATATATTTTCACATTTAGTAAAAAGAATGCTCAGAATCTTCGACCCAGTGCGTCAAGCGGTAGCCGAGAGCACATTTTTAGAACTGATTTATGGACCCCAGAAGGCTACCTGAAAAACATCCTCGTGGCTTACAATGTCCTATTTTTTTTTTCTGAATTACTTTGTATCTGAATGAGACAGTTACAATTTTCAGCATGGGATTTTGCATACAGATTTGGCTCCACTTTGAAACCCCTTCTACAATGCATATTTCATGATTTGTATCCTCAAACTCCAAAACCTCTCCGGAAAAAAAAAAAAAAATCCTGTACCTTTGTGGTTTGCTTATTAAACTGGAGGTAGACCAATTAAAGGAGCTGCTCCTTAATTTAATGAGAAATACTTTTAAAAATGAAAATTGGAGTCATTGAAAATGGCATTGAACAAAAAAACTACTAAAGGGAAAAATATTTAATTTTTAACTATGGACTTTTTAATGAGAACATTTTAGCAAAAATGACTTTAAAAACTGTAATTAAAGAAATCACCTCGTTTTGGAAGACATTATGGACCAGGACATTTTTTTCTTGTTGTTGCATATTGAGAGAACACACATAAAATGAGTTTAGATACTGTTAGAACAATGCCTTTGCTGTGACTTCTGCTGGTGGAACCAAGCACGGATGGTGGAACCCAGTTGTAAGGATGAATCTACGTGGGTCAGGAATGAAAGAATTTATAGCATTGAGACATGAAAGTTTTCTCTTAAATGCTGATTCCGTATTTTCTTGGTAGATAACTGATCATTGTCCAGCAAACTCTCTACCAGTACTACTTTTTGTCTATCTAAATAGTGCATTCAGAACACACCCATGGAAAAGCCGGCAAGTGCAAATTTAATCACCTTCTGTTCTGCTCCACCCCTCCTGGTATGCTCTAATGAATGACACCATCAGTGGCCCAGTTTCTCCATCCAGAAACCAAAGAATCCTTGACTTCCCTCTCTCCTTCACTTTTCTGTATTAACTTGACCACTAATACTTGGGCCCTTGGATGCTCCTAGATGTCCCTTGTTTTCCTCCCCTGCCAGCTTGGCCTCCATTGTCACTGACCTCTACTCCATTCTTAATCTCATAGGCGCAGTCCTGTTGACAATTCTGCAAACCTAAAGCGATTCTCTTTACTGTCGACAGAATAACATTTCTAAATTTTAAATCTCATTATAACCCTTCCGTGTTTAGCACCCTCCAGCAACCCTGCTGCCATCAGGATAGAGGAGAATCTCCTCCGCACAGGTTACAACGCCCACAGGATCTTTTTCCCCCTGCTTTCTCTCTCAATGTTGTCTTTCTCTACCTCGCACTTCCCACATTAGCCATATTTAACTTGCAGTTTCTTAAATTTTCTTTGCTCTATTTTATAGTCAGAACTTTGAATGTTCCATTTTGGTGTGAAATAAGATTTGCCTTTCTTTTGCTCTGGGCAATTTCTGCTCATCCTTCAGAATTCAGCTTAAAATCTGCGCTTCCCCCAGGAAGTCTTTCTTATCTGGGTTGGGTGTCCTCTCAAGAACACACACGCCGCTCTCTTGACTGGCGTGACTAATGCACGTGCTTGTCTCGCCCAGATTGGTAACTTCTCGAGGTGAGAGGCCCGTGTTCGTCTTGTTCCCTCCCTGAAGCAAGGGCTCATCCAACGATGTTAGGGACAAGTCTTCCCTCCGGTCTTCACTTTTCCACACCTTGCTCTCGTGACCTTAGGGCTCCTCAGTAGGATCCCGAATGAGGCCAACTGTAAATTGGTTCCTTGCTCCCAGAGCTTTACTCTGTCACTCTCTTCTCACCCTCGCCAGCTTTTACTCACACTGGATATCTTCTCCTTTCACTTTTTCCCTCTTGGCATCCCAAAGACATTGTGGGTTTGATTAGAAAGGTTCCTGGGATCTAGGTAAATGTGCATGATTTCATGTTTCCAGGTTCATACAGTGACTACTTGGTATGTAGACATGGACCAAATATCAACTATCTTAAAAACCTGGCTTATTCATAGCAGTATTATTCACAATAGCTAAAACGTGGAAGCAACCTGTGTCCATCAACAGGGGGAATAATGGATAAGCAAAATGTAGTATGTGCATATGGTGGAATGTTACTCAGTTCTAAAAAGGAATAAAAAGTTCTGACACACGCTGCAACATGGATGAAGCTTGAGGACATTATCTAAGTGCCATGAGCCAGTCAGCAAAGGACAAATACTGTATGATCCCCTTCTATGTGGTCCCTAGAGTATCAGATTCATAGAGACAGAAGGTAGAGTGGTGCTTGCCAGGGCCTGAGGGAGCGGCATGGAGAGTTAGTGTTCAATGGGTGCAGGGTGTCCGTTTTGCAAGATGAAAAGAGCTATGAGGATGGATGGTGGTGATGGTTGCACAACAATGTGAATGTGCTCAATGCCACTGAACTCCACACCTGAAAATGGTTAAGATGGTAAATTTTATGTTACGTGTATTTTATCACAATAAACAAACAAGCAAGCAAACTCTGAACTGGGCTCTTCCGGATCAGCCTGGCATATTAGTTTGTGGCCAGGTCACAAAGAGCGTTTCTGCCGGAGAGTGGTGAGGACCAGTTTTACCCTGGTTCCAACAGGCCTTTGGCAACAGACCCGATTATTTATTTGAGAATTAGTGATTGTTTTGAAAGCTTTTTCTGCTTTAATTTGTTGTCTTTGGATAATTTTGAAAGGGGCATTGACCTTCAATGTCTTTTAATCTAGCATTTGTTTTCTTGGAGATTTTTTACAACAGGAGATGGAAGAAGTTGACATTTCTATGAACCCTCTGTTGCCTGCCCAGCTTTGATAATGTAAACATTAGACGTGACTGCACCTCCTCAACTGAGGCAGAATTTAGATACATTATTAGATTTCCTCAGCCTTCAGTATTTTTGCTTGAAAGCCTCTCTTTACTGACTCTCTCTGAACTCTGCTTCAAAACCAAACACTAATTCTGGGGAATCTGAAAAATTTGACCCATATAAAACTAAGTAACCACTAGAATTGAATTTGAAGTGTATATTATGCTGATATTAAAACCCCCCACAAAACTAATTGTTAACAATGCTTTTTCAAAACACAAGAAAATACCTAATGAAAATGTACCTGAGTATGTTGAAAGGAATACATTTTACTCTTAGAGAAAGGGGATCAAATTTTGGGTTTAGGAGATTAGAGTGAAATTGAATTTATTTTTTGAAGCATATGACAAAAGAGATGAATTAGTGCTGAGAAGAGAGATAAAGATTGATAGAAAGCGATTCCTTGTGCAGCTTAGCAAATGGACAAGTCAGCCTGCAGATGTCAAGCACACACAATGCAAATTTAATTCTACGTGCCTCTATGTATTTCGTTTGAAAGGAAACACATAACTGGAAGATCTGATGTTGAAAGCATTGATTGACACGCTGCGTTATCCCAAAATAGAAATGAGTATGAAATTAAATTGTAGAATTGAGATACTTTTATTAAAAATATTTCCGAAAACCCGAAACATTTATTTCTAGAAGTTTTGCACAAATCTATGGCATATATTACTCCAATACTCAGTGCCTTTGGATGTAGTGCCTTTTGCTGTGTCATTTTGACTGTCTTCATATAAAGCCCATCTTCTGCAGGTGTTTCCTGCAGAACCATCAGGCCCATGTTATGAAAATTTCAAACAGCTCCTTCAAGCAGCCTTGTCCACAGCAGACACTTAGCTTATGGAGTTAATTTGGTTGTCACGAATGGCATGATTTCATTTTTTTTTTATGGCTGAGCGGTATTCCATCTGAAGCACAGGTCCTTAGAAGGTCAATGGGAAATGTTCCTCTTCCTACCCTCTCTTAAAGTTTAACATCTCTTCTGAGTATCTTATTTTGAAATTTGTGATGTTACATTTTATTTCTGTGAAATAAATCTTAGAATTTCTTTGTCGTCGGCTTATTCGATATGGTGCTCTTCACATATTTAAGACGTTGAACTCAAAGCATATTTAAACTTTTATCATATTAATAAAAAATTTTAGAACTACCTTTTGCATTTTTCTGACGTAAAAGTCTTCCTATGCTTAATGTTTATATTTTTATTGGTTTCCCGAATTCCTTAGTTTCTTCAAAATTCTTATGATGATCTTTACTTCCTAGAAGAGTGTGCTTAACTGGGATTCAAGGAAAATTTTCAGAACATGAACATTGTATTTTTACACAAACATTCTATTAGTAGCTATTTATTTACTATCTTATTATGCAAATAAATTTGATATGTTGTTCTCATGATCCTCCTCAACATTTTATCTACATCACTTTTAGTGAGGGGATGTCATTTTTCAGAAATGGGAAGAACTTGACATCAAACGAGGATTCATTAGATGTACTTAAACCACCTTGTTGAAAGTTAGCAGAGGCAGCGAGGCTGCTACAACTCACCGGTGTTGAGTATCTCGTTTTCATGTTTCGACATTGTTTCAGGAGCTCAGCTAATATGACGAGTGTCAACCTGCAGAAGCAGTAATTACAAAGTCCTTCCGTTCACTCTCTCTTCCTACTATCTGGGCAGATGCTCTTGGTCTAGGAAATCTTTGCTTTTGTTGTCGCACTAGGTTTTTCGTAGTGATGCAATTGAAATATCACCCTTTATTTTTCTTTTGCAATTTCGATGTTTCTACCATTCAAGTTTTACTCCTTGAAGGAACATTGCCTTATTTGTGTTATCTGCACACAAGGATGATAAATGAATGTATGTTGAGTGAACTAATGAGTAAATGTTTACATAACAAAGTTGGATTAGGATTTTTATGTTTTGAAAAAAAAAGCAATAGAAAGCCTAAATATAAAGATAACTAAATGAGAATGCAACAATAGTCTAGTAGCAATTTCACATTAAGATTCAGCCACACTCAAAGTTTGTGTGTAACACCCGTTAAAAATGTACATTGTTTATGTAACTGAAATGATAGAGTGACAGTGAACTTGGTTAAAGAATCATCTCACAATGAGTTACAGAATGTCTTAGACCCCGGGAAAGATGAGGCACATAAAGAGAGCTGACACAGAGTCTTTGTGCTGAGGGAGTGACAGAATACCAGGGGAGACGTTTGCAGAAATAATTATATTAACACAGTTACTTGAAAGTCAAAAACAATCAAGAATGGCCATTGAAGTGAATCAAGAATGGCATAAAATTACAAATAATGCAACTGAAAGTTATACGTTTTATTGAAGGGCACACAAGCCACGTGGATGTTCAAAACAGTGTAGGGGCGTTGTGTCAGAGTTCCTAAAAATCTGTTGACAGATGACTTTCACATCATTCAACTGACAATAGTCACCCACATAACAAACAGACAAAGAAAGACCATCCTAAATCATTCCAAGTCTGTTGCAATGTCTTCGAAAATCTACTTCTTATAAAAATTCAGTTTAAAACTACCATTGACTATGCCATTTTATGCTAAACTAAATCTTGATATTTCCTAAAGCAAAGTTCTTAAAATAGTAAAGTGTCTCATCTCTGGTCTTTATACAACATGAAGAAAAAGTTTTTCTATGTTTATATGTTTTACAAAACATCAAAAAAATTAAAATTCTGAGTATCTTTACTTTCATGGTGATATAAAGAACAATTCTGTCAACGACTTCCAATGTGCATTTCTTTACCCAAATGAAATTATAGTTTAAAACATATGCATCATCATTTCCTCAAAAAAAGCACAAATACGGAGAAAAGTGCCTTTTGATAATTTAAGAGAGTATTTCATAATCTTTTTAATCTTCATCTTCTTAATTTTCAAGACCGTATATTGATTTCGCATTTCCATTAGGTGGCACTGTGAGAATATTGATGGGCTCAGCAAATCTTTCCCTTCAACACAAATGTAAAACTTTTTTTTATAATTCTGACTTTATTTCATTAGTCTTTAAAACCTTGTTATCTAAAATATTTCAGTCATTATGCAGCTCAGGGTGCCACAGAAATAGATGCCAGTCTTAACTCAGGCTCATGATCCAAAATTCAAGAATCGTTGACACACTGGGGAACGGGCTCTGCCGGGTCAGTGTTGCGTCCGAAAGTCTGAGACAATCAGACTCTGCTTTGGAAAAAATATTCCCAAAGTGGGCATGCAAAGCAAGACAATTCCCCGTCTTTTCAGATAGAAGATAGAGCTTAGCAGAGTCCCCGAAGAGAAGGAAGGGGTTTGGTCTCTAGCAGATTCAGTGGCAGATACTCCAGCTGTCTCATTGAAATTCTGGTCTGCTGGGTGGCACATGTTGCCATGCATTGATGGTAGGATTGCTGGGCAGTTGCTGTTGGCCAGTCAAGATGGGACAGCTCAGGGCAACGGGGGTGGTGCATCTGCAGAAAGGCACCCACAACCATGGTGGACAAGCTATAGGTGAGGCCCTCGACACGGGTGCAGCCAGAAAGGGCTGGGGCCAGGGTTATATAAGCACATCCATTTAGGGCTGGGAGCCTCCCTCCTTCCAAGGTGTCTAGAGTGACCAAGAGCCATAGAGCCTTAGGTCAAAGAGGGTGTTGTCGTTAGGAACACAAACTCGTGCAGAAGCACACAATAACTGATTACACTGAAGACATATCTAGAAATATTATGTCTTCACCACACATGCAAAAAGGAGCTATGTCAGGGGATGGAGGTGTTCAACTTGATGGTGGTGATCATATCACAACGCGTGTGTGTATTATGTCATCACAGTGTCACACACCTTACAAAACAAACCAGCATCACGATGTGCAAGCTGGACATACATAATTTTTGTCAATCATACCTCAATAAAGCTGGAAAAATTAAAAAAGATAATAAAGTATCTACTTTGGAATATTGGTAATCACATGATTAATATAGTTTAATATATATGATTTTAGATCTAGGAAAAAATGTTCTTTTGCTTAAAGGTATAAATTGATAAAAATAGCCAAATTAGAGATACAAACTAGACTTTCAGATCATTATTAATACTACCTATAAAAACTTGAAATGGCTGAAATGTATTTTTAATACTGGTTCCCATTTTTTGCATGTGAAGTGATTTTGATTGGATGTCTCTTGACTTATTTAAGTAATCTAGTCATTGGTTACATGTATACTTTATAATAGGAAACATTAAAATAGTCTATTATAGTGCTTAGGGTTAGAGAAAAGCAAAAAAGAATGCAGTTTAAGTCTGTAGTGGATAAAAATATTAAGAACAATCTCACATTCTTTCTACAAAATAATCTATTTAAAACCCAAGTATTGTTCATACTGCATCTGAGTGTGCTTGCAGAGCACCTGATCTCTGTGGACCACGAATCCACAAGGATGGAAGGGTTGAACAGGCCACCTCATGTGTTAGAAGCCCTGCTTCTAACAGGTCCCTGGTTTGGCCATCTCAGATGGTGTCAGACATGAGGTAGGGTTCCCCAAATCTTGGTGAGTATATACTGAGGCCATATGAACGCAGGGAACAAGTTAGGAATGGGTTAAACCAAAAAGCCCCATTTAGATCTAGAATCATTTTGGGCAATCTGTGGTGATGTCCTCCATAGGTGTAGAATGAGTGAATTCTGGGGTCATTCTAGGAGAAAAGTGTATCACACACCTGTAATGCTTTATGGGCACATCCTTGTGAACTCCGCAGCCACCAGGCAGATGTAGTCACTCATGGACCCTTTCATGGTCTTGGGGTTGGGCCACAGGATTCCACACACACCAGTGACAATCATTGCAGCTCTAGAGCTGCCCACTTTTCCGGCAATCTGTTCATTCATTTATCCGTTCCATAAATATTTTTGAGATATGGAATGTACACAGATGGAATGGAAACTCACAGAATTTCAGTCCGGTTTATGCAGCAGCTACAAGAGTATAGAAATACAGACGCTGGCAGCCCACTCCCAGATATATTGAATTAGAATCTGCATTTTCATCAGATCTCCAGGCCATTCACACGCGCATTACAGTTTGAGAAGCGCCATCCTGGTGCACGTTATTGCAACACGTTGATCGTTGGTACAAAGAAAGGGCAGAATGTCAGTGGGAAAAATGTAACTTGCTGCCTCGGTTCTTATGGAGGATAAAGAGCCAAGTGACTACTGATGGCGGTTGTGGCAGGGAGAAGTCATACCATTTACAACTCATAAATCAGGGAAGATAAATATACTTATAATTAGTCCCACAGGATCTGACTCTCCAAGTTTGCTCTTTATCTAAGAGCCTTCTCCTTTGATTCCTTATGGCTGCCCGCCTTTGTCCTTTTTGCTGCTCCTTAACCACCTGTCCAGAAGGTGGGTGAGACAGAGGAAGGAGAAGATGAGATGCATTTGGATCGATCCATTTTATGATTTCCCTGGAAGCTCTTGAAAATGGCTTGATGGGCAGAATGCTGAGAATAACGGGTCGAACGCATTAGTGGGTAGACCGTGCCGTGATTAATCTGAGTCTTGTCCCATTAGTGCTACTACAGGGCTCCACAGAGGGGAGAAGCCCAGCAGTTTTGGGGTGTGGGGAAACTACCTTAACATTGTCATTAATACTTGGAATCATTAACTGTTTCCTATTTTGTTTGCCTTTTCTCCAACATGGCAGACAATCACTTTTGTGGTGAACGCTTCTGTAAAATTACCTTTGGACTGAGCGCTCAGAGTCAGTCATTGCACCCCAAACAGTAATTTTCCTGGAAGTCTCAAAAGCCTCTTTAACTGGAGAATTTAAGTGAAGGCTTTTTCTTGGATTCTTTGGTTCTTCTCTCTTCCTTCAACCGCTCCCATTTCTATTAGTGCTTAGAAAAATATAGAAAGGATTCTTAAAAGTAATGCAGGAGAATGCCTTGTAAACTGCATCTTCATGTTGGAAGGGAAAGAAGAGCAGAGAGCATCAGATATTGCCCATCTAAGTCAGCACCACACAGGGTTGCTTAGATCTATCAGGGATGGCGCTCAGCCCACAGAGACAAAGTCAGATGGAAATTAACCTCACTACCCCAGCTACAGCTCTTTGACCACCAATCCTACACCTCGGGGTTCGGTGACCTCTTTGTCATTGTTTCTAACTGTCCCTTTCTCAGATTCCCCATTTTGCTCTCCAATCTCATCCCCTTCAACACCCTTTCCTGCGGCATCAGACGAAGGAGCATGACTTCGTATTGCTGCGAACTCATCCAGTAGACGGTCAAGCTTGTCTCTTCACAACGTGTTAGACTGATCATTCAGACTTAAGTCTTAGATATGATTCCCCAGATCCTACAATGAAAAACAAAAAAACACACAAAACCAAACCTCTCTTTATGGCAGGATCACAGAAAGGATGACTCAAATTTATTTAAGACAACAATTTATCTGTTTGCCTCTTTTTTTTTAAATTTGGGTTCAGGAAAAAAATACATTGGATACAGTACTTCAGAAAGCAGGATGTTTTTCTCTGTCATCTTGTCATACACGCCTACATTGTCTAAACATCTAACAACTTGCATTCAGTCTGCAACGATATTGAAAACACTGCTCTGTGCGCAAAGTCATATCTTTAATGGAGAGAAAATAGACCATCTTTAGTGGTGCCTTTCTGGATCTCAAAAGTGTCCATTATTCCGCCTGCTTTGATGTCATTATCAGCAACGCATAGCAGAAGCTACTTTCTAAACAAAATCCAGCTACTTTAGACACTGTATTATTCCACATTTTCACACCTCTTTCTGTTAGCTACCTTACATCTTCCAGCAAATTCATCTCTGGTCTTTTGTTCAGAGTGATGAAGAATAGCTCAGTCCCTGTGATAATAATAGTAATTATCAGGTATGCAGAGCTTTGTGTTGTCAAAGTCCTTACAGTCCCCAATTAGCTAATTCAAACAGCAGCCCCAGGAGAGGCCCACTCTGCTCCTCTTGATAGTTTTATAATGCTCAACTATTATGTGCTGAACTTGGACTCTGCTGTGAGAAGGATGAGTATGATGGTTGAATTTAAATGCTGGTGTAATTTTCATTCAGCCTAGTGGATGCTGCAATGAGCATATCTTTTTGAATTAAATAAAATGAAGAAAGCCAAATTTCTAAGTGATTTTTACATATTTCTGTGCCTCCATAACCAAACAAATTGATCTTATTTCTCCTGCATAGTTTGTGCAACACATTTCACATTGCAAAGACAGATTCCACCAACATTTCTTGAGTGCCTGCTATGAACCAAGAAGAATACAAGCACAAATCTATCAATCTGTGAATTTGAATCTATGAGAAACTCAATCCTGTTCTCAAGAAATTCACATTCTAGTTTTGTGGGGCAGATATGTTGACCAATGGTTATAATATAATTTAAATTTTCCATACAACAGTTAAATGAAAAACACAGTAAGAACTTAGGGGTCTAATTAGTAGTTGATCACATTTTCCTTACTTCCTTCTGAAAACATCTACTAAAGATTGCCTCATAACTCTAAGAACATTATGCTTGAAGAACTAAGAGCTCTTATTGTGAGCTGAGATATGCAGTATAGAGAGGAAACTCAGTGAGCTAGATGGATTGTAATTTTCTTTGCACCCTACTAGTTCTGTGACACAATGACCAGTTCATTGTGTTGGACTACCAGATAGTTTTTGCTCTTTTAAAAATAACTTTGTGGACCCGGCACCGTGGCATAGTGGTTAAGTTGGTGCGCTCCACTTCGGTGGCCCATGTTTGCAGGTTTGGATCCTGGGCCGGACCTAAACCACTTGTCAGCCACACTGTGGTGGCAACCCACATATAAAGTAGAGGAAGATTGGCATGGATCTTAGCTCAGGGCTAATCTCCTTCAGCACACAAAACAAAAAAACTTTGTGTGTATTAGAGTCTAAGTGAATCAATAAAAATTCTTTGTTGTGTCTATTACACATAATGCAGCAAGTGCAGACACATTCTTAAAGGTACTCAAGATCTTTTGATCTTTATAAATAGCAGTTCCCATTAGCTGACTACCCTGGGGGTTGAATTGGAAAGATGTTTCAGAGAGATATAGATTGTTAGACATAAAAGTGATCTATTGGATTGATTTATTCTAGCTTGCTTGTGGTGCCAGAGGATGATGCAAATGCAAAAGGGATTGAAAACTCATTGAAAATCACACAAGGAGTTAGTGGCAGAAATAGGAATGAAATCCACATCTCTGGCATGGTATTTTCCCTTTTAGACTTGGAACTTAACCGATTGCGTGTTGTGTGTACAGCAGGGCTTAGAGGAAGGAGGTGAGAATTCAGAGTTAGGCAAGCTTGGTTTGAACTCTGGCTTCTCCAATTGTGAGATGAAGTTGAAATGAAAGTTGAGTGATTGCATTTTAGCTGATTTTTGAAAGCTGAGTTTAATGCAATAATTTCGAGACAGCCTAGGCAGGACATGCTAAGATATAGTGACACTGCTTTGTGCTCCTATTACAGAAATTTAGGGAGAAGGAGAGAGATTAGGGTTGAAGGGGCTAAAATTAGTATTTATTTAGAAATAACTTAGCTTTCAACAGGGAAGAGAGTGGCTGTGCTGACCCGTCGCCCCTACCAGGAAGGGAATTCATGTGAATCTCAGACACCATTTTCCTTCTGACACTTGGGGATAGTTGCAGATTCATGCCTAGAGAGGTTTGTGTCTCTAGCTAACTAGTTCCTGAAGTACAGTGAGAAGACATGGCTAGAGAGGGAGGCAGCTGCATTTCCATCCACCGTTAACAGTGGGTAAGGATGCCTGCTGACTTCCCAATGGTCAGATGCGCCATCTTGAAATGTCTCTTCCCTACAGATCTTCCTACCAGGGCAAGGGGATGTGAGGAGAAAGAGGCTGCAGGTATATCCTTGCATACAGCAGGTGAGAATACAAACCTTGCCATGTGGTCCTTACATATGTGGCCACAGAACTCTATTTGGGGTCCTTCTCATTGAGCTCTTCAAAGAATCCATGCAAGCACCATATAGGAGAAGACCCCAAAGCCATATTTCAATGTGGTAGTTAAACAAGACTTTTTCTTCCTGTTTAGCCCTCTTTTTTCATTGATATGCATTCCCCCCACAAGTAGGTTGGAGAAGTATAGCAAAGACTTGATGGAAAGATCTAAGGCAGAATGATTTGAGGGAGGTCAGAAGTTTTCAGTTGGGATGAATTATTGGAATTCTGATATTAATTTGAACTGTGCATTTCACTACTTGAGGGCGACCTGAAACAGTATGAATTCTTCTCAAGGTTCCCTCTGAAGGTTGGGAGGAGAATGAATCTATACAGTAAGCAGAAAGGGGACAGTATTAAGAAAGAATAAAGTTAAGTTCTGTTTTCACCTTCCTGAGTTCAGCTGACTTGACAAACCAGCTGATTATTAGTTATGCAACTTTAGCAAGTAGTTAAAGAGTTAATGCAGTATCTCCAGTTCTCATCTTTCAAGTTTGTGAGAGGACACAATAAAGGGAATGGATGCAAACCACTCAGCCCGATGCTCACCACCTATGAAGCCGGAAAATACAAAAGAGTGGAATGAAGCCCTCTCCTGTACTTCCCTGCACTTTACCTCATGTGTAAATATGGGATGGGAAGAAACAGGGAAGGAAGTGTTCAACTTGAAGAATCCTATTTCTTCAAGGAGATAAAACACACATAAAATAGAAATATAAATATAAGAAAGCAAAAATATAATAAGGAAGGATGTGGTTAAGAGCAGAAAAATTGACTGGTATTTCCCTTATTTTGGTGAGTTAAGAACTCCAAGGACACTCCCCGTATAGAACCATTAAATCCTAGCTAGGAAAGGAAACACTGAGGAATTGCTGACTTTATGAGAAATAAAAGAGGTTTTAAAGATTCCACTCTTAAAAAAAAAAAAGGGAATCTGGAACAAGGCTGGGAGCCTGAGTGGGAACAGCCAGGCACGAGGGTGAATATCTTAACAGTCCATGCTGAGGGTGACAGCCGCTGACGGGATCCAAGTGTTGGGACATTTAGAGAAAAACAAAACCAAGGGAACATACCGCTGAGAGACCTCGTGAATTTCTAAAGGATCTACTCCAAAAACCAGAAGGAAAATGATGTCAGAAGTGCTGAGTGAGATTCAAGAAAAATACTGAGCAAGTATCATGGCCATCATCTATGGAAATTCAAGCTCTGTAAAACGTAAGACTAATACTATTGATTACTCTATAGATTATTTAGGAAAAAGAGTGAAATAAGGTTTTGGACAGCAAAGCATATAAGTGTGGAAGTAGAGAGCTAAGTTGAGGTGTTTTTAAATTCTTCCACTGTTAGAGAGCAGGAAATTAGATGTTTTTAATTGATACTTACATTTCATCTTGGAAAAATTGCAAGGTCCTTAGTTATGGAATAGAAACAGAGTATATGTTAGAAACAGAAATAGAATTAAAATGCTGGAAATGGGACTAACCAAAGGAAAGTTGGGTTAGTTATATTAATTTTATATGAAATAGACTTTCAAGCCAAAAGCATTATTAGAACACAGAGGAAAAGAAAGCTAGTTTATAAAGCCACGCTTTATATTTTACTCATGCTCATTTCATAGCATGTGACACCTTCAAAGATAGAACAGATAGAAAATGGAAGCACATGTTTAAAAAAAGGATCTCAGGGAACTATGATTATCACCTATTGTTATTGACCTTATTGGGTAAGTGGGAAATCATATACTCTACTGATGGAAGGGTAATTTCTATAATAATTCTGGAAAATAATCTGACAATATATGTAAAGTTGCTCTCTGAAATAGCGAAAAATACAGAAACAACTCAAATGTCTATCAATAGAAAATGGATAAATTATGATACACTTATATGATATAGCAATGAAAAATGATACACAGCAAAATACCAAAATATGAATGAATCTTAGAAAAATAATATTGAGTAAAAAAGCAAACCCAAGAAAACTCCATACTTAATGATCCAGTTCTTACAAAATTCATACCCAGTAAAATTAAATAATACATTCCATGTATATACAAAGATATGAAACTACATTTTTAAAAGCACTGTAGCAGTAAATATAAAATTCTGGGGAGGAGTTATCTTGAAGAAGGAAGGTTGTGGGAGACAGAAGTGGGCTGGAGCACAAGGGTATAGGCAAGTTGGTGGCAGTAATATATTTTTGGTTAGTTGGATGCTATTTACAGTGTTCATTAAGTTGTTATGCTTTATATATGTGGCATATGTTTTTTATGTATAAAAATTATATTTTAAAAGATCATAAAGGGATCTGAATAGATATTACTTCAAAGAAGATATACTAATGGCTAATGAGCACATGAAAAGATGGTAAACATCATCAGTTATCAGAAAATTACAAATCAGAACCACAATGAGATCCCACTTCACACCCACTAAGATGACTAAAATAAAAAAGACAGATAATAACAACTGTTGACAAGGATGTGGAGAAGCTGAAACCCTTATACATGCTTGGTGGGAATGTAAGATGGTGCAGCCACTTCGGAAAACACAAATGGTTAAACACAGAGTTACTCTTAGGTATATAGCTAAGAAAAATGAAAACATCTGTCCACACAAAAACTTGTACATGAATGTTCAAATACAGCATTATTCATAATAGCCAAAAAGTGGAAACCATATAAATGGCCATCAAATGATCAACTGATAAATAAAGTGTGGTATATCCATGCAATAGAATATTATTTGGCAATAAAAAGAAATACATGCTCCAATATGGATGAACCTTGAAAACATGCTGAGTGAAAAAAGTCAGTCACAAAGGACCGCATATTTTATGAATCTATTTAGATCAAATGTCCAGAATAGTCAAGCACGTAGAGACAGAAAGTAAATTAGTGATTGTTAAGGCTTGAGGGGATGGATAGATTGGGAGTGATGACTCAGGAGTATAGGGTTTCTTTTTGGGGTAACGAAAATGTTTTAAAATGAACCTTGGTGATGGATGAATAACTCTGAATATGCTAAAAACCATTCAATCTGTACATTTTAAATAGGTTGATTGTATTAAGTATAAATTGTTTTTCAATAATGCTGTTAAAAAAACAACAACAAAAAAACCCCAACCAACTAACAAATAAAAAGCTCATGAAGAGAAATTTAAGTAAAAGCAGCACATCATCATTATGCACAAGAAGAGGGCCAGGAAGATGACGTGCATGCTGTAGATCATTTCAGGAGAGAAGGAGACGCTTGTGGTCTTAAGTGTCAAGTAAGGCTTCATAGAAACAGAGGATCCTTGGCTGTACATGAAAATGAGCCCCCTGAAATTATTTTGGGGCTGTAAGTAGGAAATCCCTTCAAAGATCTTTGATTTGTAGAAAATGTGGCTGATGGAATTACATCAAATTTATGAAGTCTGAAGGGAATGTTAATTCTTATTTAGTATAATTTGTAAGAATTGTCAAATTTTCAAGGGTTTTGTTGGTTACAGTTTTTCTTACTTCTGTTTAGAATAAAATATGCTGTTGTATCATTCTCCTCAAAATTCGGTATCTTTAAAGAATAGCAGCTCTATGGGAAATTTCATAGTCCTGGACAGCAACGCTTCTTATTAATTTGCCTGTACTAATTTCCAGGCAAAATTTAGGCCACGGATTCCTTCAACTTGCAACCATCCAAAGAAATAAAAGGAATTTAATTGCAAAATAACACATGGATAAATTTGAATATAATCAAAGTTTCTATTGATAAAAATTCCTTGTATTGTCATCTTCTTATTGTAATGACAATAGAATATAACATGATATGCCATATTCTGGTGTTATGTGTACGATGACTGTGCTTTCCATAAACCTTCTGCTTTACTGGATATGTTATGACAACTTGAAAATAAGCATGCCTTGTATCTCACTAAATGGTATAGACCAACTTTTAAGCATAAATATCTGAAAAACAAATTTTTGTACAACAAACCCTAAATTCTCATTAACTCACAGTGTAGAAATACAGTTGTAGTGCTATTTAAAAGAGCTGTAACAATACGGGACAATCTTCGTGTATGACATGTTTTATATTAGTCAGAGTTCTCCAGAGAAACAGAACCAGTAGAACACAGATAGATAGAAGGATAGAGAGAGAGAGAGATAGGTAGATAAAGAGGAGATTTATTATAGGAGTTGGCTTATATGATCATGGAGGCCAGAAGTCTCACCATCTGCCATCTGCAAGCTGGTGACCCAGGAAAGCTGTTGGTGTGAATCAGTCCAAGTGACCAGGTCTGAGAACCAGGGAAGTGGATTGATGGAAGTCCTGGTCCAAGTCTGGAGGCTGAGAACCCGAGTGTAGTGATGCTTTACGGCAGGAGAAGACAGATGTCTCAGCTCAAGTAGAGGGGCCAGTTTGCTGTTCTTCCCATTTTTGGTTGTATTCAGGCCGTCAGGGGATTGGAGGATGCCCACCAGCACTGGTGAGCACGATCGTTACTCAGTCTACAGGTTCAAACGCTGATCTCTTCCCGAGACACCTTCACAGACACACCCAGAAATAACGTTTCCTCTCTTCTCTGGACATCCTCTACCCTGGCCGATTTGACACATACAATTATCACACAGAGAACTTTTTTTGAAATATATTCTTGTCTTTGGAGAGCAAATGAGAAAAAAATTCTTAAACAATAATTGAATCAAGTTGTTGCTGTTACTAGTGAGTACCAAGGTAAGCCAAATACCCAAGGAGGCTCGTTGTCCAAAAAATATTCCGTGTAACCTTCCTCTTAGCATTGGAGCAACATCTGCCCCAGGCCCGGGCCGGGATAAGAGTGTGTCCCCATTTCACGAGCAGGGCTGTTGGTCCACCTCTCGTCAGTGTTTGAAACGCTCCAGCGATCTCTTCCACGGCCTCACCTCACCTTCACTGTGTTTCTCACATATGATGTGCGCCCCTGAGTAAAAGGTACACTGCTTTAGAGCTGAAGTTTTTTCTTGATTGATACTCGGTCTCCTACACCCAGAATCCTGCCTGGTACAAAAAGCTCCCTTTAGAGGTCCAGGTCACGGATTCTGGAGCCAGGCGGCCCGAGTTTAAGTGCCACTCACCTGCTTTCGATTTGTACTTGCTGTTCCATGCTTTGTCCACATCATCCGCTAAGTGGTGAGTAACGTAGTACCTCCCAACTCAGAGGGTTGTTGGAGGACAAAATGTGAAAACGTAAAGGGCTTGCTACAAAGTAAGCAGTATCCACGGGCTGAGCGTTTGGAAATGCTGCTGACTTTTGTATATTGTTCTTATGCTCAGGAAACTTTGTAGTCTTTTTATCAATTCTGCTTTGCTTCCATCCCCCACACTGCCACATCTCCTTAAGTCCTGCCGTTTGAACCTTCATCCATGAATTTCGTGACATCCTCGCCTGCCTCCCTGGAATTTCCCTTCATGCGCCCGCTTTAACAGAAACCTGGCTCTCTCAAGAGGGTGCTGCTTTCCCTGAAACCCTCTCTGGTTGTGACTGGCTTGTTCTTAACCCTTTAACCCTCTTAGTGTCACCCAGCTCCCTAAATTCTCATGACTACAATCTCCTGTCACCCTGTTGCACCACCTACTCATGGTCATTGCTGCCATCATCTAGAAACCACTGGGCCACCCCATCTCCATAGCGGGCCAAATTTACTCTTGTTCATTGTCGTGCTCTCCAAAACTTAGGGAACTGCTCCTTCACTTTTTATATTACGTATCTGAGTTGTCATTTTGTAGGGTGTTCTCTCTGAACACATCTGCACCGCACTTTTCATCCACTCTAATGTTGGTCCGTTTTCTCTATTATGACTACCGATATATTTAGACCGAGTTCACTGTCTTTATTTTGTATTTAATTTCTTGTGCTGGGTCCTCCATCTTTTCTAGTCTTTACTCACTATTAAGTGCTACCAAAACCACGTTTCAAATGCTTATCAGCGCACACTAATGCTTTTTAGTAAGCATAATTTTCATCCATGAAAGTTCACTTTTTAAAGGGTGCAGTTTTGACACATGCATACCATTGGGTTACCACCACCTCAACCAAGATACAGAATATTTCTGTCACCTCGGAAAGTTCCCCATGTATTTCTGCAATCAATCCTGTCCTTACAACTCCTGGTAATGGAAGGTGAATGGGAATGATGCAAGTCACTCTCGGCTAAAGTGTTTGACAGGTCTTTCCTGTCTCTTTGTCCCTCTCTTCGTTATCCCGGGAGTGGAAGAGTGTGGAGCCATGTTGGTGTCATGAAATGGTGGATTTTCTCTTAGTGAATGACAGTGGGTGGAGGGGGTGTGGCGTTGCTCAAAAGATCTTAACAACACGACTTTGAAACAAATTATAAGAAGCCTATTTACAATACGCTAACAGCAGAGCCCTAAGTCACTTTGACTTTCAATAATAGAAGGCTACATCACGTAGTCTTATGTGACTTGTGAACATTTTTTGGTCTTTTACATATGAGAAAAATATAGGCAGTGTTTGCCATTAAAAATCATCTGCTTGTAATAACTCTTGTTTTTTATATTTAAATGTTCAGTGTGAAATTTTATGTTTATGAAATTTTTTAAAAAAGCAAATTTTTATTGTAACATTATATAAATAAATATTATGAAATGGCTATCTTTTTGTTTAAGTACCACGTTTGAGGTATTTTCAATACCTTTGGTAAAACGATTTATTAATCTTTTCGGAAAAGAATATTGTTGAGATAAATTGAAGGCAAAAACATTTACAACTACAAATATTCTTCTGCTATTTTTATATTTCTTTTTAAAGTCTTTACTTATTTTCTAAACGAAAAATTCAACATCAATTTTTAAAAATATGTTTTTGAGGGAGAAGCAATTATCAGGAAATTAGTGAAAAATATGCCTTTATATGGCGCTGAATCATGTTCCAGACAGATTTCTCAAAATGTCATAAATCATATGAACTGTTAATGCAGGTTTTAAATCTGTTGATAAATACCCATTTATTTTAATAGCATGAACTAGAAATATCAACTCTATAGCCTTCCCTCCAAAATTAATGCAAATAGACACTTTTCCTTTCTGGGCTGACAGAAAATCCTTTTCCCACCATGAAACAACAAACCTATAAAATATAACTGACAAAGCAATCTGTTGAAATGTGCAGATGAAGATACATAAATTTAAAAAAATCAAATATATAATTTCAAAGGAAGTAAATCCTATTAGTTCCTAAACATGCTTAAAGTGAGGAGATTTTTTTATGTATTTCCCTGATAGGTAATATAAAGCCAAGTCAGAATCTAATTCCTTTACACTGGACAAGGAACCATAAAATAAGCTGCTTCGTAATAAGGACATAATTCTTTCCTCTATGCACATGATGTCAATCACCATTTTGGATGTGAATTTCCAAATGGGCTTACCATCTCATGGTTCATCCTTTCCATCTTGCTCCAGGATCTTTGAAGTTGTTAGAGGATTTCTCTACATATTCTTGGGAGTTTGGTAAGAAAATAAAGCAAGCCATTTTCTATGCTAAGGGATCAGAGATATGAACAAACTATGTGATTGCCCATGGAGAAAGTGAGCTCCAGAACCTCTGCTCAAAGCTGGGTTATCTGCAGGGACTTAAAGTCAGAAATGTTCCCTGGAAACCAGGTCCTATCCCGTTCTTTTGTTATTTAAGTAGGTGCTTTACCCTGTTATTTTCCTTTCTTTCTGTCTCCTAGGGAAATGATAATTCTTTTTTTTTTGAGGACGATTAGCCCTGAGCTAACATCCACTGCCAATCATCCCCATTTTGCTGAGGAAGACTGGCCCTGAGCTCACATCTGTGCCCATCTTCCTCTACTTTATAGGTGGGACGCCTGCCACAGCATGGCTTGATGAGTGGTGCATAGGTCTGCACCTGGGGTCCAAACTGGCGAACTCTGGGCCGCCGAAGCAGAGCACATGAACTTAATCACTATGGCACTCGGCCAGCCCTGGAAAATGAGAATTTAATAAAAAGTTTACCCATTCTTAGGTAGACACATGAATCAAATTAAAATAAGAATCCTACCTTGCTACAAAATGATTTGGGGAGCATGTTTCACTTAACAAGTGTGAGTTTTGAAGACATTGCAGAATTTGTTTGACTTGAGGGTCCATGTGGCCATTGCAACTAAAATTCTACATCTTCAGAAGAAGGGACAACCCAGGAAGAAATGCCTCACGTGGGAGCAGACAGAAAACTAACTCTTTTTGGAAATGTGATGCCTAGTTTTACATGTCAGTTTGGCTAGGTTACAGTGCCCAGTGGTTTGTTCAAACACTGGTCTAGATGTTTCTGTGAAAATATTTTTTGTGAAGCCAATTAACACTTAAATCAGCCGACTTTGAGTGAAGCAGTTTGCTCTCCATAATATGGGTGGGCCTCGTCCAATCCATTGAAGGCCTTAAGAGTAAAGCCTGAGGTTTCCTCAAGAAGGGATTCTGCCTCCAGAACACCAAATAGAACACTTGCCTGACTTTCCAGTCTGCTGTCCTGAAGATTTCAGACTCAAGACCGCAATGTCAGATCTTACCTGAATGGGAAAAAACATAAATCAGACAAAAGAAATAAGTATGTTTCCAAAAGATTAAAAATGGATGGAGGATTGTTAGCTGATCTAGTTGAGCCCAGACTCCTCATCCTGCCATCAGAGGGGGGACCCAGGGGTCGTCCATCCCTGCAGAATTGGTTGAAAGTGTCTGAAAGAGAAGTGAGAACCCAGCCACTCTCCCATTTCTCGCTGCTAGGTGGCTCTTTTCCCAATGTTCACTTCACCCTCAGCATACGCAAGAGATGGAGCTTTGTCTTCTGAAGACGTTAGAACAGATAGGCTCTCGAGGCCAGGCCCAGTGGAGGCAGGAGTGAGTCATGAAGCTGATAACAAGAGGATTGGTTGAATATCTGTCAACACACAATAGGAATCACCCTTTCCAACCTTTCTACCAGAATACCTATAGGGAGATGTATACACCCGGGAAAGATAGTGAAAGATTCTTCTGTGGAGAAAGCGATGGAGATAGAGAAAAAACCCTACAGCATTGACATAGAAATTCCCTAACAAGAACTCAGTTTACCTGAAATGTGAGGTCCACGGGCCAAAAAGATTTACCCAGGCCCACAAAGCTTTTCATGACACTGTGAGCATCTCATTCTTAAATATAAACTAAGCACTAAGGGTAACCAGACATTTGCAACACAGAAGAGAGAGACTAAGTAATAGAAAAGCAAAACAAACACACAAAAGCAGGAGCTCTGAGGAAACACAAACAATGCAGAACTATAATTAATAATTAATATCCTCAGAGAAATGAGAAAGTGCTGCCTCAGGGAAAAAAGAACAATGGTATCAACAGGGACAGTTAGAGAATACGGAAGATCTGCTGGGAGTGAATAACACGACAGCTGTGATAAAAAATTCATGAGAGGCCCTGAAAGATAACGTTGAGGACATCCACGTTAAGTTGAGCAAAAGGATAAAGAAAAAGCGAGACGTGGTATTTTTGAAGTCATATTGGAATTGGGAACAAAATAGGGTAGATGTAAAATAGGATTTTTTAAAACATGTGCTTATACTGGAGAGGAAAACATGAGCAAGAAATCGATACGAGTCATGTCAGGAGTGATCAAAGAACAGGTGGGCTGAAGTAACACTAGGAACTTTCTAGAGAGACGGGCAGCAGGAGCCCCTAACTGAGGCCTGGGCCAGTGTCAGGTTTAGGGTGGAAGTTAGTTACTGGGTTAGTGTCAGAACTAGGCCTGGGGAAGGGGTTGGGTGAGCAGAGATGTGTCATGAAGCCAGGAGACTGTAGCGTCTTGTAGAACAACAATGGAGACTGGGTCATGTGCTGATGTGTGAAGCGGCGGTGACAGATGTTGCGGAAAATCTGAAAAGGCCAACCATGGAAGAGGCTCATTTGACTTGGCTCCATGGAGGTGTCTGGGCAAGAAGGAGAGGAGCAATGGCTGAGGACATAGGGCTGACGTCAGCCTGCATCCTGACTATCCCTCACTCGGAATGTCTGGGTCCCAGGAGTCTTCATGAAAAGGCAAAAAGCCTCTGGGTAGTTCTGATAGGCTTGACATTTGGAATCAATTGAGATGGAGAGATGTGACATGAGGGGAGGACTGTTATTTGAAGATGGGAGAGAGTCAGACCTTCTGTGGGCTAAGTAGGACAATTTAGTGAATGAGAGCTTGATGATGAAGAGGAGGAGGATCTGAGGAAGGGAAGTCCCTGCGGATGTGAGAGAAGTGGGAGGCAGGGCATGGTGGCCAGCGATGGGAAGGGGGCCTTCGCCATGTGCGTGTCTATGCCTGTGATGGGAGACGGGAGAACTTCCCATGGGAATAGCTATTTCCCCGTGAGGAGTGAGGAACGCCCTCAGCGGGAAGTGAGGCAGGAGGAGAGTGGTCGGCTTGTGGACAGAGGCAATGTAGGAGATGGACATTGCAAGACCAGGAGCAAAACTCATGAGGAAATGAAGGAAGACAATGAGCTACTTCACAGTGACAAGACGTAGGGAGACAAGGGGCAGCTGGGGCGTGAAGAATAAGTTGGAGTTAAAAAAGGGAGCGCTTCAGAGAAGACGGATGGTGTGAAAAGAGGGCCATGCCCCTGTTTCATGGTTTTCTCTGAGGACAAGACACCAGCTGCGAATCACAAGGGAATTCAAGGACAGGGCAGTGAATAGGACTGAAGAAATGTGAACCAGGACGACCTGTTAGTCCCATGTAAACAACTGAAAAAACCTGTTCCAGAGCTTCCCCAAAATAATCACTAAGAACGTATTTTTTTGGTTCATGATAATGTTAATTAATAGAGCAGGTAGATAGAAAACTGTGTGTCTGCCTCTAAAAAAATAAAGGATACACCAAGGTACCAACACAGCAAGAAGATAGTGGGAATGCTTTCTTTCCATTTTTGGCGCTTACTTTAGATTTTAGTGTTACGATGAACAAATACTTTTTGAGCAATAAGGAAAAATGTCATTTTATATAAAATGTGTATTTTTCGCTTAAGAGTATTCATATGAGTAATCGTTTGGAGCTTATGAGGTGCAAGAGTTTGTTGGATGCACAAAAAGAGGGAAATCTTCCTCTACATAGCAAAATCCTGGTTTCTTTTTCCCCACAACGTTTTAGGCTGCTGGTTATCCGCTGCTCGAGACGTCATTTGTGCAGTTCAGAGAGGCTGGTTTTCTGTGACAGCAGATATCTGCCATGTAAAATAGAGGTCTTCTTTAGCTTGCAGGTGGAAGATCAGGAAAACAACTAACATACTGAGTGGACTCACGTGCAAATATATTCATTCAATGAACTTGAATTTGATTTCAAAGATTCAGCTTGCAGAGTAAAGGATTTTTTTCCCCTAAGACTCAAGTTGTGTTCATCTCTCGGATTTCAAAACTAATGATACTGATTCTGCATTCTGGATTTTGTTGACAATTCTGTGAATGATTGATATGGGCCTTTCCAAAGCATCTTCGCTCTGCAGCCCTAAGCAGCATAGCCATTTGGTTGAAATAGGCAATTATGAGGTCACATGGGCAAGGGCACTTTTGAAAAGAAAAGTTTAAAAGATGATTTTGCATGCTACTTTTTCTGACATCCGATCGTAAATGTTAAAAGTTCTCAAATGTATTCTTTCTCTTTCTTCATCGTGTCATCTTTTCGATAAACCTGCAAAGACCTCTTAATGCTGTTGTAAAATCCGATACAATGATAAGATGCTTCAAGCCAACTGTTTCCCCAAGCTTTATTAATGAGCTAGCAAAATAAGAACAATGGGTCTCGATATTCCTAACATTTCTGTAGAAAAGGTTACACTATTCTCGCTCAATCAGGGTTAATGATGAGGCATTGGGTCATTTAATAAGTGCTATATTGGCCTGTAATGTTTTAAATTGTCTATAAATAGTGACTAGACAAATGGGGTGTAAGCCAAAAATTGTTTATGGTCTATCTCAGTGATCAATCCTGTAAATGTTTCTATGAATGAGTCTTATTATTCAAAGTCAAAGAAAGGTTTAATCATTTATGTGATTATAGCGTAAAATGACTAAAATAAGTTAGAATTAAATTTAAATGAGAGAGTAAATGGACAAGGTTTGAAAAGAAGCTTCATTTACCAATAAATGCAGTGACAATATGATATGATACTAGTGGAATAATTCGCAAAAGATATTTACATATGTCATCTTTAAAAAATTTTCACAGCATCGTAAGATAGGCAGTAAAGATTGTGCCCACTTTTCCCAGCTGGTAAATCATGCTCAGAAAGGTGAAATCACTAGCAAATAATGAAACTGTGATTCGACTCCAGACCTCATGCCTCCAAGATGAGTTTGCCTGCTGTTATATTCTGTGGTCTCTCTACGCGAGCCTGCGAGATACCTGGACACATTGTGCTCACATATGCACACATTACGTGGATATTCACACATGTTTATTAGAAATATTTTATGGTTGTGTGTGTGTGTGTGCGCATAGGAAATACACGATATTTTCTTTTGGGGAGTTATATTATTAATAGTACTCAACACACCTGTATTTCAATTAATTTTAAATTCGAAATTAAATATATCAATATTGATTTGATAAGAAAATGAAGGTTGAAGGCAGTTATGTATGAAAAAACCCGACTCAGGATTATGAGCAAACTCTGGAAGGGAACATAATTCTTCATTTACATATGCTATTCCTTATTACCTTTATATGAATTTGTGTGGCTGGAAATTGAGTGTTATCTTTGATGCAATTATTTCAACATTAATTTACTGAGTATATCTAATGCTGCTGCAGTTTCTGCTGAGAAAGCTCTTACCATAGTGTATCGTAATTGCATGCTTCAGTATTTGTCTTTTGTTTAATGAATTTGACAGCATTATCCATCCTCAAAATGCTTTGATTCAAGGAGGAGGACATTGGGTTGCCGCCCTTGGGTTCAGTGGGGCTGGAATGTGCATGACATGGATGGATTGAATGAGCTGGCTGTGGGCCACTGTGCTGGTGGGGTGGAAGTACTGTATTGGACAAGAATGGGGGTGGGGGACCGGCATGACTTTTTTCCTCTAGTTACAAATGTGACAATATTCTCAAGCCTGAGCTGTCACTAGAACTAACGCATTTTCTGAAAGTAAATGAAGACCAGAAATCACGAGATTGCAACCCTGTTGACTGTAGACAAGTCATATCTTCTAGGCAAATAGTAACACAGTGCTATTTTCTTCTCAGAGCGATGAAGGTGGGCTTTAAAACTTAGTGGGAACAGGCTTCACACCTTGGTGGCTGTTAGGCTCCCCGTTTCCATCTGTATTGGAGCAGAAGTCTGAACAGGAGGCTGGGCCAACCATCCCTGTCTTACACTGCACAGACATCCATTTCTCCTTAGGAAGGGTAAAGCATTCCTTTGTTCACTCTCCCCACTTTAGCATGAAATGTGATAGAATTGGAGTGTTATCCTCTGAATTAAATGTGCCCCTCAAGAAATTTATTTTCATATGTCCCTCAGGCTACAATCTTGTGCAAGCGTGCTATGTGTTTCGAAGACATGCCATCTCATGTGCCTTCCACAAAATGAATTGAATCTTCCATCTAACAGGAAGACTTTCTTTTCTGTGCATTGAATCAGCTTTTCTCACTGAGCTGCCACCATCCTGGGAATTCACCCCCATACGGGCAGACCCTCTCTCGGGTAACCCACGTGAACGGTTGATTTCCATAACCGTACGTGCACGGGCAGGGGAGCCCATTTTCAGAGATTTTCCAGAGTAAAAACGATGAAGTCGATTTTTGTTTATTATTTTACCAAGGCGTAATGTAGATGAAGTAAAAAGCAAAAATCAGAAGTAGAGTTTTTAAAACGTAGTCTTATTGTCAGGTTCATTACTGGTATCCCTAAGTGCCACGGCGTGTTTTTTTTCCTGATGAAGATGCTTATTTTTGCAAGTGTGGTGTGAAATCAATGACCGTATCCTAGACCGTCTATGGATCAGCACTGGTTCTTCCCCTCCTGTTGAATTGAGAGTTCCTTCCGTATTCTGTCCACTAGTCCTTTGTCAGGGGTGTGGTTTACAAATACTTCCTCCCGCTCTGCAACTGTTCTTCTCATCCTCAAAACAGGGTCTTTCACAGAGAAAAATGTCTTTAATTTTGATGAAGATCGGTTTGTCTCTTTTTCCTTTTACGGATGGGGCTTTGGTGTCAAGTCTAAGAACTGTTTTTGCCTAATCCTAGTTCCTGGAGGATTGTTTTTCCTCTAAAAGTTTTCTAGTATGTCATCTTACATTTCAATGTGTGATCCATTTTGAGTTAATTTTTGTCTAAGCTGTGAGCCTTAGGTCAATATATACATATCTAGTTTATAGATATCCAATTGTTCCAGCATCATTTATTGAAATGCTGTCTTCCCTCCACTAAACTGCTCTTGCATTCTAGAGGAAAGCCAGTCTGGCACATTTGTGTGAATGTCTTCCTGAGTTCTCTACTCTGTCCCATTGGCCTCTGTGGTTATTCCCTTGCTAATACCATGGTTTTGATCACTGGAACTCCATAATAAGACTTGAATCTGGAAAGCTGGATTCCTCTCCCATTTATTCTTCTTTTTCAAAGTTGTTGCAGCTACTATAGGTCCTTTGTCTTTCTGTATACATTATTGGGAAATCTAAGCAAAATTCCTGGCTAGTCTACCAACCTTAAAAAAATCTGGAAGAAAATATTAACAAACAAATGGAAACACATGGAAAGAGATCAAGATTTCGGGAGAGAAAGTTAATTGTTCACAAAGGTTCTCGCTCCACTTTCTGAACATGGAGCTCTATCAGGAGGTGGCTGCTCGTCCCCGTCATCCAGGTGATTTCATAGACAGAATTGGCCCATGGGAAGTGAGTGTAAAGGACTTACACCAATTTCAAGCCTGGCTTATCAAAAGCTCCCTATTTAGTCACGCATGCCCCTTTTCCTTTTGATTGGCCAGAATACAGGCAAACCTCATTATGATGATGTCAAAAACCACATGTCAAAAATGATAAAGCCAGGTGATGGACGAATCCTGGGTCCCTGAATCACTGTTTGCAGAGCTCCTAGAAACAGGGAAAACAGTAGAAAAGATATGATGTTAAATCCCTGAGGACTCAAAGATTAATAAGCCATGGAACTTAGCTCAAGGAGCTTACTGCTAATTACAGAAAAATAAAACTTACAAAAAGTGGAGGCTAATGGTTTTCAGTGGGAGGTGTGTAGGAGACGAGATAGGGACAGAGGTAGGACTGACTGTATTCTAGGTACCCTCTAGTTCCTAAATCGATTGGTGGGTTCACAGATGTTTCCTCTTGTGCTTTAATCATAGACAGCGCGATACGGGCTATTTCCCACCTGCCCGGGGTCTTCCTCCATCATTCTGACGATTGGGGCTGGCAACCCTCTTTCTCCAAAACCTTTTATGTAATACATTTGTCATCATGTACTTTTTCCTTCCCTAATGAGTCTACAATTAAGGAACCAGGGCTTATTAATTTTTTGGATACCCGATATGTAGCACCTGGTGAGTCATCAGTGTTCAGTAACTATTAGCTGAATGAATCAACAGTATCATCCTCAAAGCAGATTTAGCTATGTTAGGATATTATTGTTATTTAGGATTTTAAAAAATCTTTAATTTAGTAGACAAATATTCCATATTTGCACTTAAGTGTAGACATTAAAATAATCTTTTCATAATCTACAAACAAACAGGTCACTTCTAAAGGGCTTCCACACAGCACACAGGAAGGGTGAAATCTCACACTGTGAGCTTACAAATAAGTAATACAGTTTACTATTGATTATTGATCATGAATGGAGAGTCCATTCAACGTAACAAATATTGGACAAATCTAATCCCTGAGTCTCCAGTTTTTAGAGAGCTTTCATTGATTGCCCTTACAGCACTTGTGGCTTTGCTTGGTTAAATTGCACCTCTCTTAGAAGACAAACCTTATATCCAAAATAACCTATTTCCTTTTCCTTTGAGAAATCGATATTCAGTAAAAAATGACTGAAACCTGCTGAGATAGTTACTCCAATGAGAATTCATCATTCCTGTAGCCCAAATGATCTATTTTCCATGTTTAGTGGAACAAAATGATGCTTAGATTTTTCAGTATGGGACGTGGTGTTTGTAGGTATTTTGTTTCTTTGTTTTCAATTTCTGCATTATTGGTAATTGGGACTCTAATGGCGCCAAGGTGTTTAAGGTCAACAAGTGATTAGTTTGAGAAAAAAATACTAAGTCCTTGACAATAGTGTTTTGTTTTATAGAGAAAAAAATAATTCTACATACCTGGCTCCAAAAACGTTATCAATGTAGCATTTTTAGGACCATGAGGTAAGTTATACGGAGTTTGGATGTAATATTTCCATCTCAGATGTGATGAAGTTATTGACAAAACATAATTAGAAACTTAACCCTGAAAATCAAATGAATTTTTCCTCTTTTTTGAAAGTAATGGAAAACACCCCTCACAAAATTTATGTACTAGATAGAAACTAGCGAAAAAATCAGTATTTGTATCTATGAGAGCAGAAATTTAAAGGTACTCAGGCTACCAGCCTTATAAAAACACTTCACATTGCATGCATTGCTGTAAATCCTAGGCACTTTTGTAAGCGTTGACCTTTATTTGAAAAGTGGCTGTCAACAGCGATGAAATAATGTGATGTATTACGACAAGCATTTAGAGACCCTGATATAATTAGGTTATATTCAATCTAGAATCACAGTAGCTCAGATTTTAAGACCCTAAAATTCATATTGAAAAATGACCTATGCCCCAGAGGTAATGGCTAGCCACTGCTATCCTGGCTAAATAAAAGAAACTCTGTGTGTTTGTGTGTTTAAATTCTTTCTCTTTTTGCTTGTTGGGGTGGAGAAATGCACTTGCGAAATCAGTAGCTTTGTAAAGTGTGCCACATGATGTGTTGAATTGCTTTGGTAAAGAGGGAAATACCTGGAAATGCAGCAGCAACTGAGCTGTTGAATACAACTGAATAAATAATTATATAACACACTGAATGCTTCACAGATTTGTTGATCATCACAGATCCATCAGTCGCGTTGGGTCAAGTGTGTTGTAATTCCATAAGCAGTCTCTGCATCCAGAAAATCTTTGATGGTGGCACTGATCTCTGGGGTCCCCCAGACCTACCATACTGCTTTTGGTTCATGAACTTCACAGGGAGAGGGGGCTCCAGGGGCTTCCACATGGGTCTCCCCAACTTAACAGCCACGTGTCACAAGCTGATGTGGCCTCCTGCCCCTTGCCGGGAGTATCTGGTCCATCCATACACTGAGGACCTGGAAGATACTGCAAGATGAGCCCATGTGCTGAGTTCCCAGCAAGATGGACTCAGGCCCAAACCCCTTTGAGAGCCTCTGCATAGGGAAGGCCCCACTCTGACCAGTGGGCCTCCTGGGGGGTCCACGTTGCTGTGGGCTACATTAGGCAGCGTCAGTGCCAATAAAGCCCAGAACACAGAGTCCTGTCCTTTCCTAGTCCACGTTGACCCTAATAAACAGCAGAAGTTCTTCCCTGGAGGACCAGGAGGATGGACTTGAGCTGTTATCTGGGCACGTCCCTTGAGCCCGCAGAATTCCCCTCACTGAAGGGCTGTGGGTGTACTCATCTGGGTGTCGTCTCCTGTGATGACTCCAGTAAAGCTGCCTTCACATCTGGAGTTTACCTGGGAGCCTTACCTGGCTGGACTCAGTCAACATGTTCCTGAGAAGGTTGTTATGAGACAAATTCATTTCCTCACACATTTATGTTTTTTATCCTAGAGATTTGTTATTTCCCTGTGCCTGGGGGTTGAATATGTCAGCTGTGTATTTTTCAGTGCTTCGTCTATTTATCAAGAAAGTAATCACCTATCAAAAAGTTCTGAAATCCTCTAGAGAAGGATTTTTCAAACTCGTTCCGTGCACACTGGCTCAGGGTTCTCCAGTGGGGATTTAGATTTTCTATTTTGTCTTTTTGTTATATTTATTAAAGCTTTTTTTAAAAAAAGATTTTTTCTGCAATGATTATTTGCCTGTGAAAGATGTTTTACTAGAATGTGAGTTTGCTTTATTAAATCAATGTTTTTAAAATTAGAGATGATTACCATGGTTGTAGATGAGGAAAGATAACTGAAAAAAGTTAGAAAATTCCTGCTTAAGAAAAGCCAGCCTATTTAAATAAAATACTCTATGAATATTTTTGAACTATTTCATGGAAGGATGAAGTTCAAAATATATATTCTGTTTTCTTAAATTATACCTGCAATTAGAATATTTTGACTAATGGATTCTTGGTATACGATGTATTTTACACTTAAAATTTAAATCTTTTAAAGAGGATTACCTTGATAGAGGCACAATTACAAAGTATTTACTTGGAAGAATTTATGGAAAAATAAGTACATAGAAATCTTTGTACTAACATTCTACTCATAGTTCTCCAAAAAAAGTGGAAAAAGTGAACTAAAAAATTTTATCAGAGTTTACAGTTAAGAAAGGACATAGGATAATGATAGCAATTACAGGTAATGTTAATTATACCATGCACAGTACGTGGTACAGAGTACCCTCTGCACAGTACCTAGTGCACAGTCCGCAGTCAACAGTCCAGAGTGCACAGTCCATTGTACACAGTACTAAGTCCACAGTCCACAAGACGTGGCCCACTGTGCACAGTACTCAGTATACTGTAAACAGTGCAGAGTAGACAGAACACAATACACAGTGCTGAGTACACAGTACATAGTCACAGTCCACGTTGCACAGGGAGAGGTGGAGATGGAGACCAGTATAAATACAGAGCCCCCGTACGGGCAGAGAGACGGGACAGCAAAGGAAACTGAGGAGGAGCAGCAGGGATACAGGAGGCAATCCAGGAGAGCGCCTGGTCAGAACGAGGAAGAGCGTTGCCAGCAGGAGGGATGAGCAGCTGAGCCAAATGTCCCAAGAGATCCAGGAGGACGGGGAGGAGGACTAAGATTGGTGGCTGGACTTAGCAACATGGAGATCTTCAGCGTCCTGGACAATAGCAGCCAACCGAGTCATATCTGAGTTCTGGCTGACGTGCCTTCAAGACTGTGAATCCCTCCAGGTGTTCTAACTGATGGTGGGCAAGGGCTGGAGGAAGCAGGGAAGGACTCTCTTCACTTGAGGACCTCTACGGTGAATAGGACTTGTTTCCCCAAATGGGATATCGCAAATGTTTAATTTTTTAATTTAAAAGTCTATGATATAGTATTTAAAGTTATTCCTATATTAAAGAGTCAAAGTAAAATTATATTCAAATTTGGCATTAATATGTTGTTATGGCAACTTTATTACTAGAGAAAACTATTGACCTACAAAGATCACATATAAGCCTTAAAAATGATTACAAGAATGAAAATGGGGAAGGAATTGGTCTATTTGGCTCTAAAACTGTTCTGCTCTCAGTGGTCAGCACTGTGTAGAGTGCCCTGCATATGGAGGACTGTGCAATGGGTACTGTGGACTGTGCATTATGTACAAAGTACTCTGCAGTGTGCCCTGTGCACTGTGCATGGTGCAATCTGTGTGTGTGCTGTATACTGTGCACTGTGTACTGTGAGCTCTGTGTTGTGTAGTGTGCATGTGGGCTGTGGACACCATACTCTATACTGTGTACTCTGTACTGTGACTCTGTACATGTACTGTGCAACGTGGACTGTGACTATGTACTGTGTACTAAGCACTGTGTATTGTGTTCTGTCTACTCTGCACTGTTTACAGTATACTGAGTACTGTGCACTATGGGACACGTCTTGTGGACTGTGGACTTAGTATTGTGTACAATGGACTGTGCACTCTGGACTGTTGACTGCGGACTGTGCACTAGGTACTGTGCAGAGGGTACTCTGTACCACATACTGTGCATGGTATAATTAACATTACCTGTAATTGTTATCATTATCCTATGTCCTTTCTTAACTGTAAACTCTGATGGATGGACAAATGAGTGGAAATAAATGTAGTTCCACATAAAGTTCCTGAGGCTTCAACATGGTCAAGGGCATGGGTTGACCTTGGATTTCTCTCGTTTATAAGGTTCCCTCTTAGAATGGCTAGTTAGACCCAACCAGTTTCTTAAAAGAGAAGGAAGAGCATACAGTTTTGTCTCGTAGAGTCAAGAATTATTTCTGAAGCAGACCGCTTCTCCGCTCCGTCCCTGAAGCGGAAGTCCTGGAAGTCATTGCAGCCCTTCCTTCTCCTTCATCTCGAGCATTATTCAGTCACCAAGAGTGTCTGAATCTCTGAGCTGCTGTCCGCCCTCGGGCAGTCCTCATCTCCTGCTGAATTAGCGCAGAGCCTCAGGACCCGGCTCTCTCTCTGGCTTGTCTGCTATAGTCATCATTCTAAAACATTTAAAGTCTACAAGATTTGTGGAGAACTTCCTATGTTTCTCGCAAATATGATCATACTACTTCTTAATGAAAAATCCTTCAGTGGACACAGATATTTTTCAAGTTAATTCAGTTTCCTTCGTTTGACGTACTGTGCCCTTCCTATGTGCGCTCATTCACTCAGTCATTCAACAACAGCCTTGTCTCAGACATTCTGCACTTTGCCAGGGATACAAAGATGAACACAGTTCTCTCCTAGCCCCAAGGAGTTTCAATTCCAGCCCAGACGTTGACCCATGAAATTAGTACGATAGTGTGATGTCGTGGGCTCTACAATAGAAGTTTGCATGAATGCCTGGAATATTTAACGTTCTATAAAAGTGTGAGCAATTTTTGTCCATTTTCTCAGATCTTAAGTTTAAAGTCTCAATTATCTTGCTAATCCCAATTAAGTGTTACATTTAATAATAAATATATCCTTAAGAACTCCATATTCGATCCTTACCTATTAGCATCTGTAGGAATTAATAGACTAAAGGGATAAAGAGTCTCCACGCCCTGAACATTATTAGGAACACATCCAGTGATCTCAGATGGCTCTACATATGAATGTAGACACAGAAGACCATGATTACAGTCTCCCACGGCATGCCATCTAAGCACTTGATAGCTATTCTGCTTTCTAATTCCATAAACTGATGGCATCGCTGGAGAATTGACTCAATGTTATGCTGAAGGCCAAGACACTCCCTTAACTTGGACCCAATTTCTCGGCCTCATTTAAACTCTATCTCTTTGCCCTCTGTCTATACCCATTCTCTGAGTCATGGTTCTTAGCTTTTTTTATTTTGTTTTTCTGAGATACGGAATCCATTCTCATAGTGATAAGTACCTCTTCCATGGAAATGTGTGTGTGTGTGTGTTTTCTTTCCCAGCTCCTATTCCTCTTGCTTCATCAAAGGACTCTGGGTCACTGTGGTTTAGATGGGCTGATGGGTTACTGGCATCTAAAGACAATGAGTACATTTCATTCTGAACATTGCTAACTGGTTCAGGCATGGCCATACAACTTAGGCCCCCAGTAAGAATCTGTGTCCTGTTGCTGCACTTGGTGGCATCAGCAAATGCCTAGAGTTGCTGTGGTAACCTTGCTTCCACAAGGGAGACGCTGTTTGAGCAGGACCAGGAGGCTGTATTCTATCAGAGGGTCTGGCATCATATAAACCCTGGGATCACCTCTGACTTTGTTCAGGGCTACGCCATGAGTTTTCATTAACGTATAGTAAACTGTGTTGATGAAGGATTAAATATAACCAACATGGCGGATAATTGAGAAGACCACAGAATGGAGAAGGGCTCAGTCACTCAGTTAGTTGTGTATCTTCAGAAAATGATAGTTTGCCATTGGCTAAGTGAATAAAACTCATGGTCATTATCTTTAGGGCCTCAACTGTTCATACTCTGTTCCCACGTTCTCTTTTCTGACTCATTTCCCATGCCTCCCTGTTAGATGCCCTGGTCTCCAGTTCATTTTTCATTCATTTTCACACTTATGAATCGTAGCTTCTGCCAATAACTTTAACTGAAATAGCTTTTCTATCAACTTACTTTCCCTTCTAGAACTTGTAATTATTTTTGAAGATACAATTGAAATGTCACCTTGTTATAGGCCAAACCAGACTTGGCCTAAGGGAAGCCACCTTATAACTCTCTATATTCACTGCTTCTCTTCCCCGATAGGGAGTGCTTGAGCCTGCACATGGCCTAGATGAACTGATAACCATCCTCCGGGATATATGCATGCCCTGTAGGTTTTCTGACCCCTGCTTACATGTATACCTCCCAGCTGCAAAAAGGAGATAACTTTGTTCTTTTGAATTCCTCAGGACTGTGATGATCTATGGACAGAAATTCTATACTGGTGTGGCAATTATCCATCATCAATGACAGCTGAAAGGCCTGGTGTGATGCTTCCCAGTCTGCAACGCCAGATGGTCAACATCCCTGACCCCCCTCCTCTATGGCTCACTGGCCCCATATAACTGCTTCAAGATTCTGTATCCTCTTAAGATGGTTTTTTTGGATGCTAGTCCGCCATCTTCCAATCAGCCAGCTCATCATTTAGTAAAGCCTTCTCTCTACCACCATCTTGCATCTTGACTAATTGGCATCGTCCCGCAGTGCGTAGATTGAGCCCTTCTCTTGGTAATCACCTCCTCTAAAGATCTTTTTCCTTTGAGCATCCAGAACATTTGCAACAATGTTTATAATAGCATTTGTGACATTTTTTCAATCTAATGAGTTGAGTATGATCTTGTTTCAAGCAATTGAAGTGCAAGGGCTGTGAAATATATTCCTTTAATTTTCTTAAGCAAATCAGGTTAGGTCTCCCTCCCTCCATGTTGCTGAATATTCAGTATTTCAAGGACTCTTTTCCTTCTCTGCAGTGCTGAGGTTTCTAAGAGGAAACCCCTCAGTTTCATTCTGTGATCACTAGTAATAGAGAGCCTCCCGGAACATTCCCACATCATGGGTCTCTTCCCACATCTCCAGGCAGCCATGTGAGTCCCCTGAAGTTCCTTGCAGCCACCTGCCCAGTGCCGCACAGGAGCTGGGGCCATGTGTGGCCTGGCTCTCAGACACTCTCTGCTTAGCTGCAATCTCAGGGAGCACTTTAGTCTCCGTGGTTGAGCTTTTTCTTTCATTAAATCTCTGGTTTCTCCCCTCTTTAGAGTAAGTGAGATCCTTGCCTCTTTCAGGTTAGGTTTTCATAAACAAAGGCATCCTAATTGCTTCAGGGGACAAGGACTCTCTAGGGAGAGCCATGCTCAATGCCTCATTCTTTCTTGATGAAAGAGGAAAAGAAAGAATGTAATACTCAGGTGATACCCTGCTCCATATACTTGGCTGTAGGTTTCTCTCTCTAGCTATCAGACGGGCTTCCAAAAGGGAAGAACCATACCTTACTTTGTTTGTAGAGGAAATAGCTGTATACAAAGAATATTTGTATGCAGCACACAGTTTGGATGGTCATGAACTAAACGGATAATGAATACAATAATAAAAACATACACAATCAGCAAATTTACACAGAGAGTCATAAATCCCGTTACCTGCAGAGGCTGATAAAGTCCACAGGTGAAGCAGCCCAAGGGCACTGTGCAACTCCAAAACACATCCCCATCGATGCCGAGTGGCTGGTCTTTGTGTCTGGATGCCGGTCTAGTCTTGCCAGATCTGTGACTTTTCAAGAGAAACTGTGATGACAGATTTTCATGTGATATCATCTAATTTTTAAATATTGATTGCCAACTGAAATTGTTTTATAAACAATTGGTAGATAAAATGAAATATCCCCATGAACCAGATGTGTCCTGAAGGCAGCTGCTCTGAAAATTCTCGGTTAGAAAAATGAACAATAGGTATGAAAACAGAAAACAACAGAGGAGGAAGGGTGGAAGGATGAAGCAGATTGAGAGGGATGTCCGACAGCAGGGGTGGTAACGAAGGCTAAGGAAAACGATGGAAGAATGTAAGAGGATCTAAAAGGACGTGAAGAGCAGGGGAAATCGAGAGTTTCATATGACTATTGCAACAGGCCAAGTGCACGATGGAAGGTCAGTTTAAACTCTCGCTGTTTCCTCTTCCTATAAATCCAACAACATCAGAGATAATGGTTTACGACCCTCCTGAGGTGAAGGATAAGAGACAATCTTAATAACTGGAAAGGAAACACATCTTGGGACGTAACACATCACCTAGTGCAGACAGGATGCTGGGGTTATTTCTCCTCTTTCCCTCTGTGTCCTCTGCCTGTGGTGATGCAGAGTCTGGCTCCATTGAAACACCCTCTTATTTCTCCATTCACTGTTTTCTGGCCCACAGGAAAGCACCAAATAAAACTTTCTGTAGTGAATGTATGACTGCCTTCTGTCTTGGGGTTTAGCTTTCTGTTTCAAAGGAATCTCTCTGCAAAATATAAAATAGCACAATTATCATTATCTTGGCAAGTTTTGTCTTGCTGTGCATTTTATGGAGCATGAGTACCGAGAGACTTAGTGATGGATGAATTTTCATAAACTTAGTATAGATGCAATATCTGTGACAGAAATCTCTATTGTGATCTTACTTGATAGCATCAGGGGAGGGCGTACTGATGGATGTTCTGTTGACCTCCTGTGAGTTAGTCATAAGCAAATGTATTATGAAAGTAGGAGAAAGGAATTGGGAAGATTGGAGACTACATATTTTTTGGACTTAAGCAAGGTTCAAGTGAAATATTGAAAGCAGACTTTGCTAATATATATGAATGCTGGAAGGAGAAGACTCTAAAATGGCCAGCTAAGGTCTAGTCCAGGAAAGGCACATTCAGAGATGGGGAATATAAGGAGTTCTTAGACCCTCTGTCTTGGTCTCCTCCGGCTGCCATAACAGCCTACTGCAGACTGGCGGCTTAAACAGCAGAGATTTATTTCTCACGGTTCTAGAGGCTGGAATTCAGAGACTGAGGTGTCAGCAGGGTTGGTTTCTCCTGAGGCCTCTCTCCTCGGCATGTAGACAGCTGTCTTCTCCCCGTGTCCTCATAAGTTGTCCCTCCACGTGTGTCCATTTCTGTGCCCAGATTTTCCCTTCTTTTGAAGACACCACTCAGTTTACGTGAGGGTCCACTCTAACGGACTCGTTTTCACTTAATCACCTCTTTAAAGGCCCCATCTCCAAAGACAGTCCCATTCTGAGATCCTGAGGGTTAGGATTTCAACATATGAACTTTGTGGGGACACAATTCAGCCCATAACACTCTCCAATATATATTTTTTAATTTTTAGAGTTATTTTGAGTTACTCTTTATGTATGGGGAACAATAACTATTTTCTTTCTCATGGTTGTTTTGTGGGGCCTCATCATGGACCAGATCTCTGTCCTGGAGGACCACCGTGTGTCTCCACATTTTAGCTCTCATTGCCATCAGCACCGTCCGCCCAACTCTCAACCTGCCGTGTGTGTGTTGCTTTCATTTTTATCTTTGCTTCTCAAACTTTTGCTTTAATGATTAGGATTTTTAATACTTTGCATTACTTCCTGTGATAACAATAAATTTAAAATAAAAGTAGTTTAAATAAAACTCAAGGTATGTTAGAAATTTATAAACAACAACAGCCACAAAGCACACCATTTATTGACAGCATATGTAGCCAAATCCCTTTCATATTATCACTAATTTAATTTCAAATGTGTAAAACAGGTGTATAGTTTTGCCCCATTTTACAAATAAGGGCTCTGAAGTTCAAAGGGGTTCATTTACTTGCCCAAGGCCGTCTAGCCATCATTCTAAATCAAGCGAAAGAAATCATGCATTTCCCACTCGGAGGCTGCTCCTCGTGTTGAAAGGAGACTCACACATCAAAAGTTCTATTGTCAAGGGTTCATTCATTCACTGATTTACATTTTCACTCCATAAACATCTACTTAGCTCTTTTTATATGCCAGGCATCTGCTCTAACACATCCAAGGGATTACACTGTAAATGGGGGAAATTTTATAAATGCACACACACAGGTGCACACACGGTCTTCCGTGTCATTACTGATATTTTGAAAATGACATAGAAATCCTCTAAAATAACATTTTAGAAAACTCATGGAATTTAGTGCAGATGTTGGGGCTCAGATCATAAGAACTGAAATGAATATTTACATTTTGGCAAGTGATCATTGGGCCATCTTCTACAAGAACTTGTCAATTAGGTCAAAAATGAGGTTAACATTACTATGATACAATGCCACCTTAAATGGTTGTGGTAGATAGCTATAAAAATTAGGGGGATCGGTAGATAACGTGTTGGGCTGCAGATTTAGAGTTTTGGGTACCAGTCACACATCTGTTCTCTGATCTTCAAAAAGGTAAATCTATGGGCCTCCATTTTCTCATATATCAACTTAACAATCACTGTAATTCTGTCTAGCTCCAAAGCTCTATTCTTCTAAAACCGAAAAATAATGAAAAAACTAATGTGGGACTATAGAATCTTCTGCTATACACAATATTTGTCATTTATTCTTTCAACAGTAAAATAATGAGAACTTACATTTTACCAGGCATAGCAATAAGAAAAGCTAATAAACAAACAAGCAAACTAAAATATAGTCTTTCAGAGGGTGGTGATTATTATGGAGAAAAAATAAAGTGGCAAAAGGAGAGAAGGGAGAATGGAGGGGTCAGGCTGAGCTGGAGGGCATGGAGAGGTCCATGTAGTGTATATACTAGCTCACAGGTGTTTGAGGACAGAGTTTAGGAGGTGGAGTTAACACAACTTTAAGGTTCTGAGGCAGGAGTGAGCTTGCCTGTTCCAGGCCCAGGAGAAGGGTGGAGTGTGTGGGCAGGATGGTGAGTGGAAGTAGATGTGGTCACAGAGATGGCCTGGATGACCAAGCATGTCACCCTCTGGACCATTTGAGGGATTTTGTTTGGATGGATAGGAAGGCACTGGAAGACTCTGAGCAGAGAGGACATGATGGTACTTACAGTCTGAAAGGATCCCTTGGCGATTACACTGAGGATAGATGGTAGAGAAGGATCCGGAGATCAGTTAGGAGAGAATCACAAGAAGCCAATTGAAAATTCATGGTGGCCAGAGTGAGGGTATGAAGAATGGTCAGGTGCTGGCTACATCTTACAGATGGAGACAAAGGGATTTGCTGGGTAATTGAAAGGAGAATTTGAGAGAAAGACAAGATTCAAAAACTACTTGTGGTTTTGGTTTAAGCAACTTGAAGGAGGGTGACATTAAGGGAGATTTGAAAGACTGTGGGTTTTGTGGGACAGTCAGGCGTGGCCCTGGTCAGGGGAATCCACAGTGGGGTGAAGCTATGGAAGTCAAATGAAAAACGTGTTTCAGGAAAGGGCTGTCAGTTCTTCCAAATGCTGACCATAGAGTAAACAGGATTAAAACTGATGGCTTCATTTGATTTAACAACGTGGAGGCAATTGTGGCATCTTAAAGGGATGTTTCCGAGGACAAAGGCCTGATTAGAGGTGATTCCACAGAGAACAGAAGGACAAAAGTGGGAGACGAAGAACTTACATCTTTGGAAGTGTTTTTCTTATGAAGGGACCAAGGAAACTGAGCTACAGCTAGAGCGGAACAGGAGATCATGGAGGTTTCCTTTTCTTGACAGAAAATATTAATATATTTTATGCATATGTAAATGATCTGGAAATGGACAAATGATGTTGAGAAATTGGGACAAATACCAGAGAAAGGATGGAGTCCAGCACAAGGGGAGGGCTTGCCTTCGCTTGGAAAGTGGGCAGTTCTTCTACAGCAAGAAGAGAGGAGCAGAAAATCCTGTTAGGGACGCTGGTGAGTTGGGAAGTGAGGTATTTACAGGGTGTGAATGTTTTATCCATTTCCCCCAATGGGAAAACCAAGCAAGCACAATTTTCCACTGAGTTTAGGGATGTTGAAATGGGATCTGGAAGTCAAGAAGCTAAAAGCAGGTACACAATAGTCATGCGGGAGACCAGGAGAGTAGATGGAACGGAGAAATGAGGTGGATGCAAGAGTCACTTGAAGCAAATGATCACAGATTTGAAGGGAGACCAGCAAGCGTGACTGTGTGTTCCTCTTCCTCCTCATTCAACTGTGATGAAGGACACACTCACTGAAGAGGAGATCCATGAGCAGGAAGATGCCCTGCGTGTCCCGCACGTGTGTGTGTGTGTATTGGGTTGAAAGACACAAAATTAATGATGTGCATTTTGACCTGGAAAGTGACAGTTTCACAGGTTTCAGTTAAATACGTTCACATATATTAGAAATAGTTATACTTAATTTTCCCTTGGATCCTCGTATTATAGGATTTAAGATTGCAGGAATCACCATCCGTAAAATGGTTTATGTAACAGTTCACAATTGGGTCTGATGGTCAGCTCTGTAGGTTAGTGTTTATTTTTTCTTTTTAAAAAATTACCCCCCTCCCTCCATCCTGCCATTAATTGTTGAAGTTTTCCAAATATCATCAGTGGCTCTCTTCACACGTATTTTTTTTTTAAAAAAATAGACTTTAAATTTTAGAGTAGTTTTCGGTTTACGAAAATATCGAGTGGAGTAATATTCAATATTATTATAGACAGCTCTCGTATACTCCCTCTCTCTCCTCAGTTTCCCCTACTATTAACATGTGGCATTATTCTGTACATTTGTTTCAGTTAATGAGTCAATACTGATACATTATTATTAACTACATTCCATAGCTTACATTGGGTTCACTCTGTGTTGTACGTTCTGTGGGTTTTGACAAACGTAAAATAATGTGCATTTGCCATCATGGCAACAACAGAATCATTTTACTGACCTAAAAACTCCCTGTGCTCCATCTGTTCATCTCTCCTTCCCTCTCCCTGAACCCCTGGCATCAACTGAGCTCTTTACTGTCTCTACAGTTTTTATTTCTCCATAAGGTCATATAATTGGAATCACACAGTATGTAGTCTTTTTAGAGTGGCTTCTTTCACTTAACAATATGCACTGCTTCCTCCAGATTTTTTCATGGCTTGAGGGCTACTTTATTTTTAGTGCTGAATAATATCCTATTGTCTGGATGTTCCAGTTTATTTACCCAATCACCGACTGATAGGCATCTTGGTTGCTTCCAAGTTTTGGCAATTATGAATAAAGCTGCTATAAACGTTCATGTGCAGATTTTTGTGTGGACGTAAGTTTTCAACTCACTTGGGTAAATACCAAGGAGCATGATTGCTGGAATGTATGGTAAGGGGATGTTTAGTTTTATAAGATACCATCAAACTGTTTCCCATGTTGGCTGCACCATTTTGCATTTCCACCAGCAATGGATGAGCATTCCTGTTGCTCCACAACTCCACCAGCATTGAGCATTGTCAGTGTTTTTGTAATATGTGTGCAATGGTATCTCATTGCTCGTTTAGTTGTACACCATACTTTTCCTCCCCAAAATGTTACCAGATGGCACAACTTGTGTGCTCTAGTGATTTCTAAACATCTTACTGCAGCCCATTCAGTTCTTTCTAACCACACTGGGGATGTCTCCATTTCTCAAGTTTAACACTCCCTAAACTTACCTTATTTACCTGCATAACTGATTCTGGTCCTGATGATTCCTTATCTTGTCAGGACATAGCTACTTAGAAGCCATTCTCAACAGCACACTCTCTCTCCCAGCATCCTCTCTCCCCATCTGCAATGTTTGTTTGACCACCAGGAAGTCACATACATCAGAGAATGCACCACAAGGTTTACAAGCAGTGGCTTTGCAATTGGACAGAACTGAGCGCAGTCCTGGCTCAGAATTTTCTAGCTAGATGAACTTAGTGAAGATACTTGAGTTCTTAGTTTCCTCAGGTGTGAAATGGGTCTAGCAACCAGAAGTTACTTAGGAGGAGAAATTAAGATATGGAGATAAAGCCTTTAGCAGAGAATTGTTGCCCGTGAAATAATTATTAGCTCTTGCTAGAATTAAAAGCTTGATAATTTATTCTGAGCTGGTATATCTCCTCTGCTTTTCCTCTGCACCATGATTTCTCTCGTCGTTGCTGCGATCATCTTCCACTTGGACTGTTCTGGGGACCTCTTATCTGGTTGACCACCTGGAGCGTCTCCCTCCTGTCATCTTAGACCTTTTTTAGAACCATCTTTCTCCTTCACAGGACTGATGACATCATTGCATGTTTAAATAAAAACCGAAGGGAAACCAATGGAAACCAAAATGAAAATGGAGTCCACACTTCTTTAAAATGCTTACAAAGACCTATGTACAAAATGTGGTCCCAGCCAACTCTATGAGTCTGTGTCCTTCCAGAGGCAGCAAAGGGCTTGGCTTCAGCTATGATTTCAGTCTCAAACATCCATGATATAGCCTGAGTGATGCCAGCTGCTGGTGAAACCACACACCACGCTAGCCTCACCCATCCCTCAAGGATCTGCCCAAATACAAGCTGTTTTGGGTTTTTTTTTTTTGTGGTAAAATCTCTTAAAAATCTACCCTCTTAGAAAATTTCCAGTATGCAACCCAATATTGTCAGCTATAGTCACCATACTGTACATCAGATCCCCAGGACTATCACCTCATAAGTGGAACTTTGTACCTTTGACCAATGTCACCCCATCCCCCCATCCCCCACCCCTAGCAACCACCATTCCCGTCTCTGCTTCTATGAGTTTGATCATCTCATATTGTTTATGGTGATTATTTTATAATGTATGTATATCAAAACATCAAGTTGTATACCTTAAATATATGCAATTTTTATTTGTCAATTATACTCAGTAAAGCTGGGAAAAACCCAACTGTTCTTTAAGACTTCCTGGCTCACCATCTGACCAGGTTACCTGCTCTTTCCCACATGCCTCCTCATATCATATTCTAAGTAGGTTTCTCTGTGTTTCTTCCATGCGATCCTCTAGACAGCAGCCCCTGAGTGCCTGGTAAAGTAATAGAACGTAATTCCTTTCCAAATAGAATTGATGATTTGACCCACATCTTACACAACTATGTGAAATAGTAAGAATGCTAAATGCTTCACATTTCAGTACAGAGTTGGTTTAAACGATGGCATAAGGTCTTTTAGAAGACTGTGAATGGACAAGATTTGGGTTGCTATAAACATTAAAAATAAAAGGGCTGAGAAGTCGCAGTGAACTTAGAAGTCTTTGTTGACACAGGAATGTGTCCTACTTGCTGATTTAAATCCTAAATTTTCATGTTTCCAACATCTTTTCTTTACTAATCTCAGTTGGTTCCCGGTTATTCCGACAACTTTGTTATCTTCCCTCGGCACATATTCAACTGGCTAATTGATGGACTTGACGGTGGTGTTAACACCTTTTCATCTCATTCGCTAAAGTGGACTTGATCTGAAGGGCCAGCTTTATAAGCTTGCCCTTTGCTTATCCCTCCTGCTGGCTGGGTGGGTGGACCCGAGGCTTCCCT
>NC_060288.1:36416380-36565603 GCF_021613505.1 Equus quagga | reverse complement strand
TTGCTTATCCCTCCTGCTGGCTGGGTGGGTGGACCCGAGGCTTCCCTGTTCATCTGCTGTGTGCTGTAGCTGCCACCACAAGTGGGGATGCGGGCGGGGAAGCTGTGTTCCTTGGGCCGCTCTTCACGTCCTCCTTCCCAAGGATGCTTTGCTCACTCAGTTACTGCTGACCCACCTCTGACCACCGAGGGTAAAAGTGCTTCTTCAAAAATGATGCTTCAGGAGCTGGCTGATCTAGCCTGCTTGCAGGTTGATCAGAATGAATTAAGTTTATTTTTTTCTAAAAGTAGTGTTTTATGTAAATCATTTCTAAACTAGAGTAGAGGATTAAACTAAATGACTTTGTGGTCCTTTTCTATTTTCTTCTTATTTTGTGCAGTAAAATTTAATATTTTAAGAAGGCTGCACTGAAATATTCATATAAAGGAATGCAAATTTCCATATAAAGCAGAAAAATCCAATCCAAGTGATTTTTGTAGTACTGCATTTTCTAAGTCAACATTTGCCAAAGAACTTATTCAATTTTTTTAAGGAAAGCTCATTTATTTCAAGAGCAGATTCTATTTGAATCAACCATCGCTCGCCTTTTACTATGAGCGCTGGATTTTGTTGGGTGTTAGGGTCGTGACGTGGTTCTCTATACTTCATTTCTTGTCAAGCTTAGCTCTGGCTCTGACACTTAATAAATAACAATAAAGATGTTAGGAAAGAAACCTAAGATAGAGACATTGCTTGTGGGCTCTTTAAGTCAGAGATATTATTAATTTCCTGTTTACAGCTTGAGAGATCAGCCGGTGCCTGGTTTCCCGGGCACAACCGAAATGTTAGTGACACTGGCCAAGCACATCTTGAACAAGACACCATCAATCTCACTTCCTTGTCTGGCACTGACATTGCCTGATCCTCTGTGTGACCCTGTCATGGAAGGTCATGTCAGAGAGGGTTGGGACACACAAGATGGCTCACTCTTTACAATACCAGAGCTGAACAGATGGACATTATTTCCCAACAAACTGATGCAACAAATAATTTTGAGAGAGGATTTGGCAATAATTCATGGTGACTGACTTAGAGCAAGATCTTGCAATGTAATCTTATGAAGCATTATATCAAACGTTTCTTTGGGAAACTGCATTCAAAAATGATTTTTAAAGCAATCTGTGTTGGGAATGAACTGTGAAAGGAAGTCTTTAGGGGACGTGATTGGCTGGGGCACATGTGACTGCCTACGGGTTCTGAAACTCCATCCCTTAAACACAGCCATTGGGTCTCACAGTTCTGTTTACCCAGCTTCTAGCAAACTACTAAATCAGATGGTCCTCAATATTTGCATATTAGTCTTAGTGCTCAATACCTCTGTTAAACATTTGGTTTCTCAAAAGTCAAATATGTCTCTCTCTTTTTCCCCTTCAGTTAGTGTTTTTTTCTTTTTTTATAAGCCCTTACTTTATTATTAGATCTTTCAAAATGACATTGCATACCATGACTTCCATTCTCAAATAACTCACTTTGACACCATAGATGTTGCTGCTCAGCCTTTGGCTACATTGCTGCTCGCGCATTGCTCCTGCATGATCTAGTGTTTAATTTTGACAGTAACACGACAGGTCCTGCTAAATAAATCACTTAATGCCCTGATTTAGTTTCAAATGTTTTTCTGGTTGGAGTGACAAAAACTATACTCCTGTTGTATATGTCTAATTTCTATCTCAGGAATATCCCTCAACTTACTGGCTACCAGTGTCCAATGGCATAAAGCCTTAGAATGGATATGTTAGGATAGCACAATTAGATTTCCTTAAAAAGTTTCTTCCATGTATCGTATATGAAAATCAGATATGCTTCCAAATTACTTATAAACACTCAGTGCTATTTTTAGAAGGAAAAATGAGAATCTAGTTTTCTAAAATCCTATCATATTATCAGCAGCTTCTCCAAAGCTGCAAATATTTAAAAGGCCTCATTTAACATGTAATTATTGCACTTTTCTCACTTGAGAGAAAATATTTTTTGATGGGAAACAACTTTCATTGAGCAATAAATAGAACAAAGACAGATGATTACACCACCAAGGCTGCTATGGAAATCCGTTCAGGCATCTAGTTTAGGAAAAGATACCTAGGATGAGCAGGAACTCAAACAAGGTGAGTGGAAATATTAGAAAACACACAACTTGCCAATACCACTCTCCCACAGCATGCCACTCATGTGAAGGTGGGATCTCATTCATCTCATTCATCTGTATCTGAAAGAAACCTTAGACTCGAGATCTGGTATATTCTAGTCAAGGGGCGATGCTTCTTGCCTCCAGCCAGCAACATAGTATCATTACTTCCTCTCTGCATTCTGCATGTTTAGAAGATACAGCTGCCAGCAAAGTCAATGTCTGGTGGGAGCTCCCTTCCTAGTCTGCAGATGGCAATCTTCTTGCTGTGTCCTCATATGACAGAGAGAGAGACAGAGAGAGAGAGGAATTTGTCTCTTCCTTTTCTTATAAGAAAACTAATCCCATCTTGGGCACTCACCCTCATGATCTCATCTAACCCTAATCAATTCCCAAAGGCCCCACCTCCAAATACCATACCATTGAGGGTTAAGTCTTCAACATGTCAATTTGAGGGCCTTAAACATCAATAGCACATGGGACTTAAACATCAATAGCACATAGTTCTGCTCTCCATGTGCACCTTGTGTCAAAGTCCTTGTCTGACTCCCTTTGTAGCTCAGCATTACTGCTCACTGCTTGTCTCTAGCATACAGCATCCATGGCATCTGTTCTTGCCATTGCCATGTTGGTATGAGGCTTCAATAGAGCACATTCCTTTTCAAAATGTAAAATAAGCATGATTTTTGTGAAAGAAATATTAACTCATATTTGCATTAAAAGTATTTGGATAGCACCATTAAATAAATTTCCAAGTATCAGATATTCTCAGCTACGATTTTCCTAGGGAGCTTGACTCTCTAAAGATAGTTCCTAACATCCCTTTCAATCATTGAGTTGAGTATGCTATCCGAATTTGTAATTCTTAGGCATGTGATAAAGAAGGTTAAGAAAAATATGTCCCAAACTGATGATGATTTAAGAAGTTAATGTTGAACAGTTTATCATGACAGAATTTCTTTTTTTCTCCTTGTTGCAGTTAACCTTGAAATCAGTAAAAATTTTTCTCAGTCATGTATCATAATTTGTTTGTGTGTAACTTTTCCCCAACTTTATGGAGATATAATTAGCATATAAGAATTGTATATTTAACATGTACAACACGAAGATTTGATGAATGTACACATTGTGAGATGCTCACCACAATCAAGCTATTAGCACACCCATCACCTCCCATATTACCTTTCTGTGATAGTGATAACACTTAAGATCTACTCCCCTTGCAGATTTCAAGTATGCAATCCAGTCTTGTTAACTATCGTCACCATGCTGTACGTTAGATCCCAGAACTTATTCACCTCATAACTGAAAGTTTGTGCCCTTTGACCTACCAAACATGTGTAACTTTTTAAAGTGATCTCATGGCCTATTTTCTAAACCTTTGAATCATTTCTAAACATGAGATCTTGCGTTTTGTTCTCTGTCATTCACCTGCACATGAGGTGGGAACAGGTGAGATGAAATGACAGGGACGAGGTGAGATGAAGGGAATATCTCACGGTAAGATGTGTCCTTGAGAAGGTGGTCTCCTGAAGATCCTGGAGAATGAGCAGCCGGACAGCAGGGGAACAAACTACAGCCGGAGGGAGGCTGCCGCCCAGCCCACGAGATGAAGTGAGTGGACAGGGGAAACCTGGGAGGAAGAACAGTGCTAGTTGCTACAGGAATTCACAGACAAACAGAAATACGATATTTAAAAGTGAAGCTGTTGACCCAGAGAACTGAGACCTGGATCAAGGGGCATATGGTATGGGAGGTGTTTTTTGTTTTTGAGTAGAGCCTAGAGATGAATAAATGAGTGGACATCAGTCTGGACACTGGTAATCCTATGAATTTCAAAAAAAAAGAGTGATACCCATCCTGCTTACCAGCCCGGACGTGGATGCTCGGAGGAAACCAGCCAGCAGGCAGTGCTTGTGGAGTCTTTACTACTCAGTGTTGCTGGACATCATGGGTCAGAGACAGAGTCAAACCTGCTAAGATGCTGTCTCAGGCTTCCTCCATACATCTCTATTTCGATAGAGAGAAGGCCACAGCACACACTGGACCCTGGAAGGTACCTGACCAAAGTCAGGTGGCCTCTCTGTGGCATCTCCATGGATCCTGGCAAAGCTAATCTTGACACGAAATATATATTTTCCTCTGGCTCTTACAATTCCAGGAGTAGAGTGCCCTGCTGTTCTTGCCACTGACTCCCACGTGTTGGCTGGTCAGTGAAACGACTACAGAAGTGAGGGCTCCACTGTGGTTCTGATCACTATAGTAGTGGTGTAAGGTGGCTTTTCCAAGAGTAGATTTTAGATTGCGAAATAGCTAAATGTGTCCTTAGTACAAGTTTCCCCATCAAAGAAAGCTTAGTCATTGTGGAGATTACAAATGAAAGTAGCTCTTGGGGTGAAAAAATGCATGTAGTCACAATTTTCCATCAAAATCCCTTTAAATTCCATTTAAAGTATAATGTTCATAGCTCTGAATATAATGTAACATGTGTAATGATATAATGTATCCAGCTAAATACAGTAGATAATTAGAGGGTTATACTCAATGATTGAATTACTGAAGCATTTTACTGCATGAAATATGTCAACCTATTTATGAGGATTCCAACTTGCTGGATTTTCCCCCTGGCAGTGACTGTCTTCAATTCCAAGAGATTATTTTATACATTTTTCAAACTTTATGGTACTTTAAGATATCCTCAAGGCTACCATCAACAAGGATCTGATCTCTTGAAGGATTTCTACCAACCTACCAATCAAAGTCAATAATAGGTGCAGGTTGATGGGGAGACCAGAAAGAGATGTTATGGGGGAGCAAAAAGAGAGTCACACAGTAAAGGAAAGTAATGCCTCAGCACAGCTGGGGTACACAACAGTGAGAGATACACATTCGCCCTAAGCTTCAAATCTTCCAGATTGCATCAGGAGGGATGGTCCAGGATCAAGCTTGCTGAATTACCAAAAACAGAAGTCTTGACTCTTCAGAGAAAAAGGAAACTTTTTCCCCAGTGCGAGTGTGATATATGTCTAAGGAGTTGGTGAGAAAATGCAAAGTCTGATCTCCAAATAAAGAATTTCTTCATAAGCATAATTTAAATCTTTCACCCTCCGTTTACATTTTGTGAATTCTGTGAGACATAGAATGAACAGAAACATGTGCACACGCACAGGGAAGCTTCAATATTCCTTCCAAGCTTCAGTCTCAAACACTCACCCTCCTTGTACATATGTGGACATCAGCAGAATGCGTGTGATGGACCCACTAGCATTTCTGCCCCACCTTCACGTGAGGAACTGAGAGCACATGTGAGGTTCACAGTTGGGGAGCACGGGCTGACTACGAACTCCTCGTGGGACCAAGCTTGCCTCCCCCTCACACGCCTCACCACCACCTCCTTAGGGCTCCTGGATGATAAGAGGGAATGGAACAGAAGGAAATGCACATCTCAGACCTTGTTTAAGAAGCCTCCAGAGAACTTAAACAAACCAGGGGAGACACAATCAAGGACACACAAGGAGAGTTGTTGGTTTTCGTTTCTCCAGCTTTCCGCTTGCTGTTGGAATGGAGCGCTGACTTCTAAGGTCCTCACATGCCACATCAGAAGCCAGAAGTGTCTTCTTATCTTTTTATGTTCCAGACTGTAAGACTGAGTTTCTGGTTCAAAGGATATACAAGCAAATGTTCCAGTGAGTTTGAACAGTGCATATGGATGGGACGTACTGTGAAAGCTTAGAATAGCATCAGATTATTCATGAGCAGTATTATACAGGACACCCCATTGGTAGTTGGCAGAAGTGAGTTTGTCAGTGTGGTTGTTCTCAATCTTTTCCCACTGTGTCCTGTGGTTCCCGTGAAAGATGACGATGACATTCTCACGGAGGCCACCTCTCCTGATGGTCGTATCTGATGAGCTGCAGGAAGGTGGGAGGAGGGTCATCAGAAGTCAGCACAAAGGCCTGATGGAGACACAGGAAAAGGTATTGGAGCAGGATGAAGAGGCAGGAGGGACGTAGGGTGGGGGAGCAAAGGCAGAGGGGCCAGAGGGAAGCACCAGGAGAGGGGCAGCTGCCTTGGCCGGTCGTGGGTGCTCTGCTGCAGGGCCGAATGGTACAGAGGCTCCGTGTGCCCCGGGTCTGCACACCTCCCCCACTGTGGAGCTGTGGGACTGAGATTCCAGGAGCCTCAGTCACCTTGTCCCCAAATGCCTTACCTCGAAGCGCTGTCTATAGGTTAAATGAGATAAACTCACCAAACACCTGAAACAGAGCTGGCGCTGGAGGAGAGAGCTGTTATTGTAAGGAAAAGACTATTTCTCCCGCTCTGGGCTCCCATGGCCATCTGTCTCTATCTGGTCACATAGAAATGAGTTCCCAACTCCTCGTAATTTGAAGACGACAAAAGGATTCGTGGATGCAGTCTCACTTCACACCTGGCAAACCAGAGACTAGACACTCGCGACAGACGCACTTGCTACAAAGACGGGCTGTGCCTCTCAGCTGGACCCAGACATCCCCTTGTATTGCTGGTAAAACCCCATCAACACTGGGTAGAGTCTTCTAGTCCGCACTGTCTCAGTCTGGAGGGTATTCTATATTTTTGACTTAACTCTTGTCTCGAAGGACAAAGATAGACCATGACGTAAAATCCTTTTTGCCACGAGCTTCATTTCTAATCTGAAAATAGACTTCCTTTCAGTTCAGTCCTGAGGCGTGTTCCGTGTGCGCTGGCCGGGCTCCTCCTCCCAAGCGGTGGGTTTCGGTGGGCGTTGGGGCTGGTGCACATCCCCCTGCCTCCTGGTGTGCGAGCACGTGCAGGTGCACAGGGCCGTTGTCCAGAAGGAGCTCAGGGGACCTGGTGGGGACATGACTCTGCTGTTGCCAGTCCTGTGGTCTCAGGCGAAGTACTTCTCCTACCTAAGCCTCAGTTTACCATCTGCAACATGGAGAAAACAGGAGTCTAGACGATGGTTGTGAGAATTAAATGAAACAAAGGAAAATACAGAGCACAAAGCACTGACAGCACCTAAAAGCGTTCAGGATTAATATTGCATGTGTTCATTTAGAAACCACTTCCACAGAAAGGTTTGTGAAAATTGGATTTTGGTGGTAAAACTACTTTGGAAAGCAGAGAGAAGGTTGTGTCCCTTTTTGGAAGTTCATAGTGTACGTGGGTATATTGCAGATTTTAAATTGTCCTATAACAAAAACAAAAAAAAATTGTCTAACTTTGCTAATAGGATCCTACAGTATTTTTCTTTGTATTTTGACGATTACCCCTGAGCTAACATCCACTGCCAATCCTCCTCCTTTTGCTGAGGAAGATTGGCCCTGAGCCGACATCCGTGCCCATCTTCCTCTACTTTATATGTGGGATGCCTACCACAGCATGGCTTGATGACTAGTGCGTTGGTCCACATCCGGGATCTGAACCTGCAAACCTCGGGCCACTGAAGTGGAGCGTGTGAACCCAACTGCTATGCCACCGGGTGGGCCCTGGGATCCTACACTATTTTGATCTTGAAAAGATTTTTACAGTTTTCCTTTAGTACTTCCATAGTCCCTCAGAAGACATTTTGGGAACTCCAGCTAGAGAAGAAGCATTGAGTTCATCAGCCTCCCTCCTGTCAAGGGAACTTCATGCCCCACGTTCTAAAACTTAACATTTCAGCTAACCAAGGGAACCTTTGTGCTTTATTTCCTTGTAAAAATGATGCCTTTGTATGTCCCTGACACAAGACTGGCCAAATCCGTGGCTTTCTCCTTACGCCCTTCGCACCCTTTCCTGTGGCCAAACTGTGACAGCGAGTCCACTCTCCTCCCCTCGCTGATGTCTCCTTCTCCCTGAATACGTGTCCTGGAGCCCTGCCTGCCCCCTGGACAACAAGGCAGCTCTAAGGGAGAGGCTTGAGTAAGCTCAGGTGTGAAGAAAGGTGAGCGATTCTGCTGCTGTGCGAAGGGACCTGAGTGGGGCCCCTGGCCGCCGGCTGGTGGGCACTCTCTTTTATTTCCTGCAATGCAATAGCCCTTATTATTGACGATAACCTCTGTTTGAACGTCCAGTCGGTGGACTCTTTATCCACAAAGTGATAAAGTGGGGTTCCATGGAATAATATATATGCAACATAATCCCTCTAAGTTTGCTTGGAGGATTATAAAAGATGATGCATTGAAATGATGAAGGATGTTTTTCCTCAAAATGAAAGATCTATAAGGAAGAGTAAAAATAGCTCATCTGTTGAGAAGAAGAAGAGTTTTTGAGGGATCTACTTTATACAGCATTTGGCCATTTCTTTCTCAAATCCTTAGAAAGGTCAGCAGGATTGTAGTCAAAACTTTTCTGGAATATTACACCCCAGACAAGCTGAGCTGAAATCCTTTGAGCAAAAGCATCTCCATCTCCATCCATCCTGTGCTGTCTCACCTCCTCCTGGCAGTGGTCCAGCGGCTGAATGATTCTTGGAAAACTTGTGAAGTCCTTGTCACGAAACCGGGACGTAGCTTTTGGCTGTTGATGTATATTTAGAAGTGTGATATGCCAGTCATACATTCCATTGTTAAAATCTAAAAGTATACATATGCTAGTGTATGAATTAGAAGTCATCTTCGTAAGACACGGCCAATTTGTTCAATAAATATTGATGGCTAAAGAGGATCACACTTGAAACCATTAGCATATATATAGAATTTTGCGTTCCCTGTGTATTTGAAGTCAGTATCAAGAGCATGCATAAAACTGCTCTTCCCGCAGGGATGCACGATCATCCTCACTTCTGTGCGAGGACAGACTCTGAGGGTCTCATAGCGTGATTATTCACGGCACCAGGGCCCACACAGCAAGCTCGACAACCGGCAGCAGCTACTGCCGTCTTGTGTTAACTGCATCTTCTGTAGGCAGGACTGCAGGCTCAGCCTCTGCTGGAGCCAGGTAGATGGGCTCTCTTCTTGGCAAAGCCCTTCTTGGCAAACCTACCTGAGTGATGCAGGTCACCTGGGAGAGGGAAGGAAGGTGCCACGAGATGCCCTGAGAACCAGCGCACGTGTTTGGAGTGTGTTGATGCTGAGGTCGTGTTCTTAGAGTAGTGGTTCTCCGGTTTCAGGGTATGGTAGAATCACCTGGAGGGTTGTCCTATCCCAAATATGGGGCCTCACTCCCAGGTTTCTGATTCTGTAGATCTCGAATGGGGCTAGCTTCAAGCTCTTACAGAACCATCGTCAACTGTCGTCAACGCCACATGCCTCTTTTTGGAAATAGAATCTGAGACCATGGTTGGCTTCTGTTTCCTTTCTTTCCCACTTGACAGAAAAAGCCCTATTCTACATGTCAATGTACCCTCATAAAATTATCTTTCTGTTTAAAATGAAACTAGTAACTAACAACAGAGCCAGGCCACAGAACTGTCCAGAAAAATTCAAATATGGCTACAGGTGGTGGGGTCAACCCTTTGCCGCTTCCATTCTGTAAACAGAAAGCTCACGTGCATTTTGAAACGCTATTGGTTTTTTATCCTCACATGCCTGAACCCTAGTAATTGTGTAAGGTCCATTAAAATGAAAAGGAAATTAATTTTATCTATCAAAGCCTGATTTTACTATGAAGCTTGAATCATCCAATTATTTCAGGGACATTGAATCTTCATCTGAATGTCCAGTGTTGGCGATCCAGCCCCGCAGGACTGGGCTGGCTGTCCCTTGTCTTCTGTGCTAGCATGTCTTAGCCTCCGAGAGGAAAAATAAATTCTCCTTACTGTGTAAAAAGCAAATGGAATTCTAATTTCTTGCTGTATTATGCATTGTCTCACATTTTGTTTTACTTTTCAGTAGAGATTGAAATTATATGGAGGTGCGTCCAGATGTACTAATGGGAAAACACAAACCTTACTTTTGTCGTTTTGTATACACACACACGCACACATACAAACACACATGCAATTTATATATTATCTTTTGGATTCCTTTTTTCTCCTTATCTCACTTCCTTTCCCTTTTATGTTTATGTTTTTCAGAATCTAACTCTATGCTTTCTTCTTCTCTGCTTCAAACTAGCATTAAATTTCTTCAGTCTTTAGGTCCTTGCATCCGATGCTGGCACACTCGGCTGCCTTAAATAGAAGACGAGTTTGGGTAGGAAGTTTAGAATTGCAAACATTTCGTGTAGCTCAGGAACTTTCAAAAACCCATTTATGCAAAACCCCAGAGTGAGAGCAGTCTCGACTCCATTTGCTTTTTGCTCCAGAACTTTTTAGTGCTGCATTCAGTAGACACGGTGGGACTGTTGGAAATGTGCAGAAATTAAGCTTGCGTTAATGTGATTTCCCATTAACACAAGGACATTAATTGGTTTCTGGAGGAAAAACAAATTTTATAAATCTAATAATTAACTGATTTTGTGGGTGAATGCTTTCTCCATCATGAAGAGAGCTCTGTGCACGTGTTTGTGTGCATGAGTGACAGGCTTAAAATTTGCAAAAAGTATAGAAATATAGCGCATAATGTATGTGTCATTTAAATTAAGGGTTTTTTGTGTGTTAATTTCAAAATGAAAAAAGATCTATAATTTTAAAACAACAATAGGAAGAAGAGATCCAATTGTGGGTTTCATTTGGGTTTTTTTCTTTTTTCTCTCAGCTTTATTGATATGTATCAATATACAAAACAGCACATAGCTGATGTATTCATTTTGATGAGTTTGGACACGTGTGTACACCTGTGATACCATCACCACAATCAAGGGAACAGACATATCCATCACCTCCCAGAGATTTCTTGTGCCCCCTGGTTTGGTGTGTGTGCTGAGGGGACTTTTCTTGAGATCTACCCTCTTAACAAGGCTTTAAGCTCACACACCCTATTGTTAACTACAGGTGCCATGTGGTATAGCAGATCTCTAGAACTTCTTCATCTTGTGTAGCAGTAATTTTACACTTATTGAACAACAATTTGTTCAATGAGAAAGAAAGGGTGACTTCTTGAGGAGCTGGGAGCCTCTTGCATTATTATGTGCCAGACATGACTGTCCTTTCATTCAAATGTCAAATTTATTTTTTTACAAAATGAAACAACTATGATAATTGACCACCGTCTTAGCCTGTTCCGGCTGCCATAACGCAATACTATTGACTGGGTGGTTTACAAAGAACTGACATTTATTTCTCAAGAGTTCTGGAGGCTGGAAGTCTGAGATCAATGGCTGGTGAGGCCCTTGTCCTGGTTCATGGACAGCCGACTTCTCCCTGTGTCCTCATGTGGTGGAAGGTGCAAGGAAGCTCTCTGGGGTCTCTAACCCCATCATGGGGGCTCCACCCTCATGACCAGATCACCTCCCAAGGGCCCTCCTCCCAGTTCTGTCATCTCGGGGGTCAGAATTTAACATACGAGTGTCAAGGGGCCACAAGCAGTTAATCTATGACAATCACCTTCAGTGAGTAAAACTTCCATCCTTTGACAACCAAACAATAACATAATAAATTTCTGATAAAAATGTAATGAGTAAATGGAAAACAAGTGACGGATTTCCTAAGTTAACTTGGAAATAAAGTTAATTTTCATATCAGCAGGCTTCCAAGCAGTTATTTTGATTATAGTTTGAAAATGTGATAAGGTGCTTCTACTTTCTTCCATAAATATGAGTTTGTATGTGTAAATAATCCAGATGTAAGGGATGAAGACAATTTACGTAAGTTCTTAATGAATTCTGATCAGCCTTTAATGAAGCCCATGAATCATCCTGAAGCATTCAAATGTAATTGCTTCTTGAATCTGTTGCCGCTTCTGAGCTACATTATTGTTGATCGAAAATTAAAGAGGGTTTCTATGACTTTCATCCCTCTCAGTTGATGCCATTTATTTCCTCTTTTCCAATCCACTGGACATGGACATTGACGAGGCAGTGTTCTGTCAGATGACAACCAACATGAAGTGGGATCTGAGAGAGCTGTGCATGAGAAAAGCATTCAGTGATGACAATCTTGGAAGCTTGTTTCATGTCATCACCCTTAAGGACTTTGTGGATGACAGAAAAAAATCAGTCCTTGTCCTCAAGAAGCTAACAATTTACTTGCAGAGCCATGACTAACACGATTGAAAAAAAAAGACATACATGTTGAAGATTAGACAGTAGATGTGAAGTATAGACTCCCTCAGGGTGCAGAGGAGAGAGGAGGAGGTTTTGGGCCAAAAGAGCCAGGACTGACTTCTTAGAATGTCTATGGCTTGAAAAGCATCAAAAATAGACTGAGTTGTACTAGGAATAAGGAAGGAACTGGCTTTCTGTTAGGTGTCCCAGGAGGGGCAGGGAACACGAGCGTGAGAGATCGTGCCCCACACTGTTGAACCTGATGAGGGGTCTTGCCTGTGCACCTGCACACACACACACACACAGGCACACCGATTTAAAGGAATAAACTATTTTACCTCAATTAGTGGTTCTTAATGGAATCTCTGCTGCCCTTTATGGGGCATTTTGGAAATTTACGGGCAGAGTTCTATTCTTTACCCTATTGGAGGGTGAAATAAGCTGGGACGCTGGACAACCTGCATTGTGAAGGAGAGTCCAGTACATCAAAATTTGGGCTCATGTCCTCAAACTCTGAGACCCTCTGTCGAGGAGAAGCCTTCTTACAACCACCTAAACCCAGAACTTAGCTCCATGTTTCTTTTATCCAAGATAAATAATTTTCCCGTGGTTTTAACTTACAATAAAACTATCATGTAATTTGAGAAAAGACTACTCATTATTTCATTGAGAACCTTAGCACATGTTGCTAATGTTTTTGGAAAATGATACCTCCAATTTCAACAACACTCTAGTACTTTGTTTGTCAATAGAACATATTCCTGTCTGGCTGCCTGTCTGTCAGGCCCATCCGTGACGATCCCACATAGAGCTGCAGGCATCTGACAATTTCATCCCTTTTTTTACTGTAGAACTCAGGGATCGGTTACAAGGGAAATGCATGTCAGTTCCATGGTAATTGTTCTGAGGCTTCAGGGCGAGGAGATGGGCTTCCAGTCACTGCCACCTGTGAGGGACACGGTTTAAAGGCACAGTGCAACACTGTCTGTGGCTCTTTTTGAGTTCTGCTCCGTAAGCGTGCTCCTCATACAACTGCAGTAGCCTCACCTGTGGTTGAGCCTGTGGGAGCGCTGTGGCTGAGGATACTTCACCTGCCCTTTTCTCCACTTTCCAGACGCAGATTCTCATTCCACATGCAGAGCAGAAGTATTTGTTTGATGACATTTTATGGGGGTTTGGTGATATTGGTATCTATCTCTAACTCTATCACCTATCTATTTATCATCTATCTACTATATCATCTATCTATCTATCTATATCTATCAACTATCATCCTCCTCCTCTACCTATCATCTATCTACCATCTATCATCTATCTATATCTATTATCTATTTATGTATCATCATCTATCATCACCATCATCACTATTACCCATCTCTATCATCTATCTATCTATCATCTATCTATCTATCGTCTATATATCCATCATCTAAATATCTACCTCTGTCTAAACCTAGAGATCTATCTAGAGATCTATCTAGAGCCAACTATATCTAAATATCTAGCTAGATCTAGAAATATCTATCCATCCATTGTCTATATCTCTCTATCTTTTTCTATCTTTGCCTCATATTTAAAAGTTGAAGTTTTTTGTGTCTCTCCCCTTCCTTTCCATCTTTTTCAATTTAAAGTTGCCCCTTTAAGTAGACTAACCTTTTTCAAAAGTAATGATTTCTGTTTTTTATTTCATTTCAATATTTTTACATTTGATGAGAGTCATACACATGTTCTCTCACACACAATTAAGCATTTTTTGTTCTTTTTTTTTACCTCCATAATTCAAAGAGATAGTTAATCAAAGAAAGTCGTACTTTAAGTAGTAAAAGCCGGCACATGCCTCTTGAGCATCCTAGTTGTACAGAACGCTGGCTCTGCTGGAGCCTTTTTTTCTCCATATATGACCCCGGGACTTCCCTCCACATTGCTGCTGCATAATTAAAACACAATTTCCCTGCAGTGCTGAGGATGATGCTCTTTATTTTTTTCATGCAGGTGTAAAATGCACACTGGAATTAAAAGATTCAGTACAAAATATAATGCAAAATACCTCATTAATATTTTTAGATTGAATACACAATGAAATGATTATCTTCTGGACATATTGGCTTACATAAAATATATGATTAAAATGATTTTCCCCTGTTTCTGTTTACTTTTCTCATGCGCCTACTAGATAATTTAAGCGACACGGGTGGTTCCCATTCTGTCTCTGCTGGATGGCACTGCACTTGGGCTTTGCAGGCCAGGTTAAAAATTGGTTCATCCTTTGTAAATCTGAAGATGATGGGGTATGTTTGAAGGGTTTTGAGCGGAGGAGTGATGTGGTAAGTCTTACCTTTGAAAGCCATCACTCTGGCTGCTGTGGGGAGAATACCTTGAGTGAGGGATTAAGCCAAAGTCAATGCAGAGCAACTGGCCAGGAGGCCATTGCAGTACTGCAAACAGAAGAGCTGGCAGCGTCGACAAGGCGGGTAGGGAGTCGGGTCTTGAGACTTGGGATTCATAACGAGGATATTGTTTTGAAGGATTTAGCATTTCTATGAAGCTTTACACTTTACAAAATATTCCCCATGCTCTTTATATTTTAATCCAGAGGGCATCCGTTGTACCACTTCTAATCTTTTCTCACAAGGTCTCCAAGCTGTCAGGTCTCTTTCCTTTGAGTATCATCAAAAAATTCTGCTTAAACCAATGGCCACCTACCACCGTCTCCTGCCCCAGGGCCTTTGCATGTATGGTTATCTCTATCCAAAGTGCTCTTTTCCACCTGACCCTTTCCAATCAGCTGATTTCTGTGCATAACTGATAGATCTACTCAAGCATAATTTCCTTCCAGAGGACTTTCCAGCTACTCCTTCACTAAAGTGCTGATAGATTTTAAATATGCTCTTCTATAACCATTCCTTGCTTTAGAGATCTTATTGTCTTTGTATTTATGGAGATTTGAACAATACTTGCTTCCTTTACCAGTCAATAAGCCCCATGAAGACATGGATCATCAGCTGTTGCCCACCACTGTATCACTATTTCCTCTCGTGGGGCCTGTTACAGAGTTGGAGGTGAACGAGTAATCCTTGACTGACAAATAAATTAGTGAGTGAGGCAGTCACGTCTACTTTGGACACTCCATTTCAATACTGATGCACCTGATGGCAGTTATTTTCTGTAATGGACACAAGTAAAGGAAATAGGAAAATCTACTGAAGTCAGTGTAGCAAATTTCATCTAATTTCAGCTATGCCATGAAAGTGACGCCCTTTAGTAGTCATCTTCCCTAGCTCCAGCATGCTAATTTTAAGATGTTACCCACTAAGGGTTTTATACAGAAATGGGGATGCTTTTTCATATTCTGATGATCATCTCTTTGTGCCCTGCGTCTCGTCTGATACAAGAACAGGGAAATATGTTGTTTAGCAGAAGAGCATAACAATGTCTTCTGAACACCTTTAGGTTTATTGAATGAATCCTGGGGAAATCTTAGGCTGAATCGATAGGGTGCATCATTTGGGATTAGAGGATCCTGCTTTGGGGAGCTTGTCAGCAAGTAGGTCATTGGTACGATGCAGAAAAAGAATACTTACTTACCTTTTCCAGATGTGTTTTATTTTACATCTAATCTTTACCTTCTCGTAAGCTATAGGTCCTTGTCCTGAGTACCCATAATGTTACCAGCACAGTGATGTAGAGAACAAGGTCTCCGTTGCATAATCCTGGATGGCATTATCTTTCTTGTGATTTTTTTGGATCCTCTTCTATTTATGGATGCCAAAGAGCAACTGAATGCATTTAGCGACTTTCATTAGCAGTACTTTGGTGTCTGGTAACTGAAATGGATGGTCCTGGGAGGCACAATTCATCACATTGTCTTATGTGAATAGGCAAAGGCAGCAGAGGGCACACACAGGTGCTGGCGGCAAAGATTCTATTGCTATGGTGAGCTGCAAATAACTTTCGAAGACTTAAATTGAAAATATGTGGAAATTCTACTCACTGTATGTAATTACCTCTATCACAATCTAATATCTCTTTCTTATCTCATAAGTTGGTTTAATAGGTGCTGACAATAAATTGCTCTAGTATAACTTTGATTGACAGCAGTTTTGGACATTTTTGTTTGGAAGTGCCCGAACCTGAATGAGCTTTTTAATCAAGAGAAGTTGAGAATGCCTTTGGGCTTCCATAAACTCCTGCTAGGGGAGAAGAAAAAGCGTTGGAGGCATCCAGGGCTCTCTTCACACCTTCTCCTTTATCCTCTTTGCATGTCTTCTCCATTCTGGCATTTGTTGGTGGGCGAGCGAGAGACCTCCCAGCCCGCAAGCTTCCGTTAAACTTCCACCGTCGCAGGTGATGAAAGAAGGAGCCTGCCTCTTGCTTCTCTCTGTCTCTCACTCTCTCTTCCTCTCAATTCCAGGTTTGCAGCAGACGGATTCCGAGTGGCCCAGCTTGGTCAAGAGGACTACCCTGGTCTGATCACTTAAGGTATTTACACAAAGTGGCTACGGGAGCATCTCTGCTCGGCTGGGTGAGGGCAGAGAAGGGGTATTGCTGACATGGGAGATACTTCAAAAACGCTGATATAGAACAATTTATAGTATCCTAATTTGTTTCAGACATAAAAAGGGTCTTAGAAAGCAGAGAGATCAGAAAATTTAAAAGCCTTATTAGACAGCTGAGGAAATTTGGATGATGAAAGACTAAAAGACTTTTGCAAGACTGCAAGATTACATGGTTTTGCATCTACTCAAGAAATACTAAGTAGTTGGTGTGTGTTAGGCATTGTGCATGGTGTTGGGGACACAAAGATAAATATGACATTATCCCTGATCTCAACGATCTGTTGGGCTATTACAGGATTTATGTTTCTATGTCTCTCTCTCTTTCTATCTATCTGTGTATCTATCTATAATCTATCTGTACTATCTATCATTTATCTTATCATCTATTGTCTATCTATTAAGTATCTATCACCTATCTATTTATATCGACCTGTCTCTATCCTCTCTCTACTCTCTTTGTAGCCAAATAAGGCAAGGCTGTTGAATGAAGGCGGAGATGGGGAAAGAGTAAGCTGTGAAGCCTGGAATAAGTCACTAGCAAAATATCATCAAATACTGTGTAGTTTTTGTTTGTTTAATATTCTGTCCTCAGGCACAGTTAATGTCAGAGAGCTCATTCTGACTGACATTAGACCTCTTTAACTTGGGCTATTTTCTTTCTGCTGCTTTCAATCACATCCTAGTGTCATGGTCACTTCATACAGTTTCATGTGAAAAGTCATAGACTGATATTGGATTATTTATATTTGATGAGGAAAGAGAGAATTTGTGGATTAAAATTTTTAGGTTATCAGTATCTGGACAAACACTGAATGCATTATTGAAAATACGTAGGGAGATGCGATTCTAGTCTACAAATTCAAGGGTGCAAGAAATACCGCATTGCATGATTTTTGTCTTAAATCCAGTTCTGAGCCTTCACCTCACGGATGACGGACTCCTGCGTGCTCTGTCTGAGAGTCTGACAAAGCCGCAGAGCAAGAAACAGGCAGAGAGCAGGGAGTCCCTCTGCCCTTAGACTGACGTCCTGCCTGGTTCTGCTGAGGTCTGTGCAGGAGTCAGCCCAGGGTCTGCTTTTCCCAGTGGTAGGCCACACGTCCCCTGGGAGGTGACACGGCCTTTCCTCCTTCCTCCGGCTGCCCACAAAGGCTCTGCCCTCAAAAACAGAACTGGAATGATGAGGTTAGGTTAGGTTTTTACACTAGAGGGAGAGAATCTCCAGAAACACTGCAGAAATCTTGAAGGCAAAGAACTAAGATGTGCTGATTAAATCAGAGAAGAAAGGCAGTAAACAAAATACAAATTGTTGTCTCAAAAATATTCAGTGACAAATGTAAAATCCAGTGTCCTAATGCATAAATTCATGGTCGCTTGGCAATGATTGAAATTACAGTAGACATCTTTGGTCCACATCAATAAGTAAGGGTCAATAATAAAATTTGAAAGAGAGAAATGAATTTCTCAATCAGTTTCTCTTATGATCAACATTAAAATTTCCTTCTCTCTTCCCTCCCTCCCTTCTTTTTTCTGCCTTTATCTTTCTTTCTCTTCTTTTTTTAGCAATGGTAAAGTCTATAATTTTTGCTTCAGCCTTTGACTTTAAACTATATCTGACCCAACTCATTTAGCATGTGACCAGTGGCCAATTAAAAATCAGTTCTTGAAAAGCTGTGGCCACTCCAGGCAGGTTCGCTACAATTATCTCCTGGCTTCCTGCTGGTGCTCTCTCCAGGGCATCTCTGTTTTCTTCTTGTTTCTGGCTTTTTTTTTTGCCAGTTGTATTGAGAAATAGTGGACATCCATCCCGGTTGAAGACATACAACGTGGTGGTCTGCTTTACATGCACTGTGAAACGATGGCCACAGTAGGTTCAGCTGACATCCATCACATTGCATCTGTCACTGTTCCAGGCTCTACACTCACCCTTCAGATTCAGCAGATTCCAGTGTTTCCTGATCAGCCCTGACACGGACGTGGCTTGGGCTCACCTTTCACGTTGCCCCGACCCACTTCTGGTTGCTTTTGGGGCTCCATCTTGACATCCCCAGCTCCCAGACTGACCGTTTCCTACTCTGAGGGTTGGAGTGAGATGTGGGACAGGGACGTGGGGGCCGAGATGAGGGGTTGGAAGGGGAATGGAGCAGAGCTGATAATGAATAAATTGGGAGTGAAGTGGGGAAGAAAGTTTGCAAACTGGTGATGATTTTTACTGCTCCTATCAGCTCATTAAAACTCCTAGCCCGTCTCTCCAGGGCTCAGTCCTTTTGCTGAAGGATTTGCATTCCTCTGACAATCCATCTGAAGGGCATAAATTATGATTTCTGTTTGTTTCTCCCACAGTGACCATACAGACTATCACTGATGCCCTATAATAGCGGCTTAATTAATAAATATTGTTGGATTAATTAACTGATTTGTTAAATAAGTAAAGGAAAATATTTATATCCATTCTCATGGCCACTCCAACTGAAATCAGCAAAATCTTTATTCAAGAATGCAAAACAGCTTGCTTTTTATTGTGTGTGTGTGGGGGTGCAAATTTCCAAATCACTCTAGGGTGTATTAAGATAATGAAAAATATGGACTGGTTTGATATTGAAGGATTTTTTATCGTTTAATATGTGAAATTTCTTTTTTTCAAACTTTTCATCTGTAGAAAGACAATGGTAAGTTTTATGTGTATAATACCACACTCTAGCATAATATGTAATTATATATAATGTATATACTATATATATGTGTGTGTATTTTATAAGCAAATTCTACTCCTCTTTTTAATTTTTTTAAAGATTGGCACCGGAACTAACATCTGCTGCCAATGTTTTTGTTTGCTTTTCTTCTTTCTCCCCAAAGCCCCCCAGTACACAGTTGTATATTCTAGTTGTGGGTCCTTCTGGTTGTGTTAAGTGGGATGCTGCCCCAGCATGGCCTGACGAGCCGTGCTATGTTGGCACCCAGGATCTGAACCAGAGAAACCCTGGGCCACCAAAGTGGAGCACCCAAACTTAACCACTGGGCCACGGGGCCAGCCCCCCTACTCCTCATTTTTACTGCTCCGTTTACCAGCTTAGGAACTGAACTCAGGCAGACTGCAGACTGCCCCTCCTCAGTCCTCCACTGTCTGGAATTCAAGGCTTTTAGCAAAGCCTCCTCTTAGAAATTCTTTTTGATATCCCACTCTAATGAGCCCCAGTGGCCTTCTTACAAAGTGATCTCTATTAGTACGTGAGCAAGGTAAGCATTAGACAGCTGACCCTCTGGGCCTGGGGTCACTCTGAAGGGCGGCCTTAGAGAGAGACCAGCTCTGCCCTTGGCCCCATCAGAGGTCCCAGGGCTGGTCGTTTCTGCCCTGCTGGCTGTGCAGACTGTTGTGAGAGTCTTCTAAAGGTCCTGTGATCGCACTCACTGGGTGAGTCAGTTTGCACCAAGGCTGCGCATCGTTTCTCCTTCGAGCCCTCTCTCCACCGTTGCAGCCTCCCGCTGATACACACTCATGCCTGCTCAACCTTGCGGACTGCCCACAACATCCCCGGAGTCCTGTCTGAGCTCTCAGGCCTTCCTAGGTTGGCCCATGCCCCCAAGCCCGGCTCAGTTTCCCCCTGCAAACAGAGACGTCTGAGATTGCTTTGGCTGGAGCGAGTCTCCCCTGTTTATTCCTGGAGCAGCTGGCACTTGCTGCTCTGACACCCTCGGGGGAAAGAGACTCTGGCGTGTTTTTATGTTCTCCTCATTGTGACGGTGGCTTTGACACTTGACAGCTGGGAACAGACAATAGAAACTCAAATCAATCCACTTGTGCTGAGTGTTGGCTACCACATAGGTCTGCACGATGCCTTTGGGAACGAAGAGACCTTGCCCGGGCCGCATACGAAGGCCAAAAATAAAAATAAGCAGAGCAATTTCAAGATGGGGAATTTTTTTCTCTTGTTTTTCTGGAACTGAATTAAGGCCTGTCTTACCAGAGAAGCAAGATAATCAATAAAATTTTATTTTAAATATTCCTGCCAACTAAAGCAATGTTTAGTATTAAATTATATGGGAAATAAATTGTAAATTAAAAAAAAAAAAGCAGTCTCTGAGAGAGAGGTACAAAAGGACCTTGTAATTACCTTTTATCTAGGAAAATAAACTCCTGAACAGAGTGAATTTTTAAATTAGTTTGCTCATTAAGAATGCATCTTACTTGAAAGCTGGCATTATCTCTTTAATTAAAATGAAACTGATTTTTTGATGATATCTAAGCCAAATCATTGTGAAATGTTGGATGAAATTGATGAATTTCTCTACAAAAAAAAGATTTGGATATTTGATATCTTGTTGGCTTAACACAACCTGTTTAAGAAATATTTTTCTTGACGTATTCGAACAGTATATTTGAATATATTGAATGACGACTGGAGCAGGTCTTCCATGTGGGCTCTGACTTCACAATGTTTCTTGACAAGAAGGCAAGTCAACCCAAGCAAGTGTAGGATGCCACCTGCAGCAACACCAAGTGTTGGATGGTTTTGAAACTGCTGTTCATCCCTGCAGCGTCAGGCTGGGAGAAGGAGCACACATTTCCACTTAAAAGTGAGGAAGGCGGACCAGGGAAATGTCCATCCATTTGCCCGACATCCCAGGCTGTGTGGAGGCTGAGCCCAGAACAGCAGGTGGGCTTCCCAGACAGTGACAAGCTCCACCTGGTCCAAGAGACCAACTCTCGACCCCATTCAGCCATCCCAAAGGAAAAAAACCCCCAAACTAAAAAAAAAAAAAGCCTGGTCAATATTCTGGATTGATTTCTACAACATGGTTACTATCACTTGAATGCTTCAAATTCAAAATGACACTTGTGGTTACAGTATTTACTGATTTCTGTAATTTTGAGAAATATCTAAAATTTCCACAATTTTGGGTGGATTCTGTATATGTCATTAGATTGTGTCACCTTTGGCCATTAACACATATAAAATAATTGGCTTAATTTTCATCGACCACATGTTTTGTACACGTGAATATTCACTAGGAAGAAATACATTTCCTTCTGCCAATCACACTGATGGGAATTTAAAAGTAAAGGTGGAGTTTATTATACACATACAGTTTTATTTTCAGAAAAATTATCAGATTCATTAGCATAAATAAAACATATTACTTTAAGTGCTAAAGCTGCCTTATCCCAGAGATGTAGGAAACAAATAATCCAGAAATGTTAATTCTGTATCTTCTACATTCTTATCAACATACTCTCGAGGCAAATGTAGCAGAAAGCTTATAAAAGGTTACTGATCACTTTTTAATCAAAAGAGCTGCCCAGATTGATAATAGCTCTGAAAAAAAAATCCACAACTTTAATGTCCTTCAGACTGTGTCTATGAAATGCGAAGGTTGCTCTCAGCTACACAGAACCAAAGTCCCCTCTCTCCATGTGTAATATTTTAACACAAAATAAAGAAAATCAGGGGCTACTGGATCCTGAAAAAAATGGCAATCTAGCTCCAGGTGCTGGCTTTTTCCTCCTCAAAGTCAGATTGAAAGTAATAATAAACGAGGAAGGAAAGCATGAAGAAGCCGAGAAGTTAACAAAAAATGAACGTGAGAAACCTCGGGTGTGCTGGAGCCCATTGTGCATCGGTTGAGATGAGGGAGGGTTTGGAGGAACTTTTGTGCACCTGCCACTCTTCCCCTCTTCTGAGCTGCTTTCAGACAGCCACCGTCAGCTCCTTTCTGGAAGGAAGCGGTGGCCCCGGAGCTGGTCAGGCGTCTCTGCCCTGGGGTTGACGTCGGGCAGCACAGAAGCCCTGCTGAGTGAGGCTTCCTGAAAACAGGGGTGGGCAGACATAGAGAAACAATAATTGGATGGAGGACTGTTCTTAACAGCAACATTGGGTGGAAGAGGTCATTAGAGAATATTTCTGAGTGTTAAGAAAAACAACTTGCAGTTCAAGTTTTATCCAACAAATGGTTTTGGAAGTGTGACAATGCAATAAGTATTTTTGGACCTACAAAGCCTCAGAAATTTTACTGCATAAGGACACATATTGAAAATGTATTCACAAGAAGCCCCTTGATGAGAACTACCGAAGAATGGAGAGAATTAAATCCGTGTGAGATTTATGTGGACCGTCCTTCCATGAGCTGGTTTGCCATCTGTATTCTTGTCCTTTGTGCGATATGTCATGGGTGGATATTCTCTCCTAGTCTGTAGCTGGTCATATCTTTCCTTTCCCAAGGTCTTTTGTAAGACAATTTTTAATTTTGATGGAGTCCAAGTGATTAATTTTTCCATTATGGATTTTGCTTTTGGTTTCAGGTGTAAGATCTTTGTCTTTCCTTAGCTGCTGAAGAGTTTCTCCTATTTTTTCCCCAAAAGTTTTATAGTTTCAATCTCATACTTAAATCTGTGATCCATTGTGAATTAATTTTGAATGGGATGTGAGATTTAGGTTGAGGTTCATTTTTTGCTTAAGTATGTCCAATTGCTCCAGCATCATTTATTGAAAAAATCTATCCTTCCATTGAATTAAATTCTATTGAGCTGCTTTGGCATCTTTGTCAAAGAGAAGTTGAGCACATCTGTGTGGGTCTGTTTCTGTGTTCCCCACTCTGCTCTGTTGCTCTGTGCATCTATCCCTGCCCAGCACCCTTACCTGTACCGTGGCAACATAGTAAGCCTAGCAGTTAGGGTAATTCCTCTTACCTTGTTCTTCTTTGTCAAGGTTAAGACTGTCTATGATTTTCTATGCAAACTCTATCTAGAAAACTTTATAATAAGTTTTAATATGATATAAGTTTATAATGGTGTAATACGTTTATAATATAAAGTTTAGATTAAGCTTATCTATGTCGATAAGAAAACCTTTTTGGGATTTTGACAGGAAGTTGGTTAACCTATAGATCAACTGAGGAGAACTGTCATCTTAATCTGTTGATTCTCACCATTTATTTTGGCCCTCTTTGATTTTTTCATCAGCATTTTTAATTTTCACCTTACAGATATTCTGCATGTTTCAACCTTGCTCAACTCACTTATTAGTTCTTATTCTTTCTTTTTTTAGATTCCCTGGAATTTTCTATGACAATCATGTCATCTACAAATAGAGACAGCTTTATGCAATCCTTTTCAATCTATGGATATTTTATTTCCTTTTCTTGCCTTATTTCAATGACTGGAACTTCTAGTACTACATTGAATATGAATGATGAGAGCAGACATCCTTGCCTTGTTCCCAATATTAGGGATGAAATATTCAGTCTCTCACTCTTAAGTGTGATGTCAGCTATAGTTTTTTTTTTAATAAATTACTTTATAGATGCTCTTTAACAAGCTGAAGTATTTTTCCTCTATTCCTAACTTGCTTTTAATCATGATTGGTGTTGGAATTTGTCCAATATTTCTTCTGCATTCTCACCCGGGTCCATAAGAAAGCACATGTATGGGTGTTGATTACAGCATTATTTGTTGTGATGGGGAATCAGGGGTAAGGGATGCTTCTATCACTAGAGAGCAGATTGCTAAAATGTGGCAGATCTGTACCATGGAATTCTAAGCAACTGTTAGAGGAGATGGACTGTATGTGTGCATAGCAATAAGAGCAGAACTCAGGGCTGAGGGAAAATAAAGTAAGCAATGTGATATGTAACAATAGTACTTATATAATTCAGAAGATTTGCAGACAATCTATTATACATTTTCCAATATCTCTTACAAAGAGCATCAACAGCCCCTAAAATAAACACATTGTGATGAAGGTGGGGGTGGGTTAATGTGACTGGGAAATGGGACCTTTGGTTTATGGTGGGCAAGTTCATTCTGCAATGCAAACAGATTCAAAATCTCAATGATTCGCAGCTTTTTCTCACTCACGTTGCATTTCCATTATGGGTCAGCCTTGGCTTCACTCCAGGTCATCTGCTCTTCAAAAACCAGCTGGCAGAGCAGTCTTTATCTGGTGCTTTGAGGAAGAAATTGATGGTTTGTTGCCTGCTGGCTCCACACAGGTGTGATGTCCATGCATGTACCATGTCCAATTCCGTGATCTCAAGTGAGTGAAGTGGCATCACCCTTCAGACAGGGCAGAAAATATTTGGGATCAGTAATACAGCCTTGGGGGGCGGGTAAGTCAGTGCACATTAGAGGGTCTTAACCAGAGCGATGGGTTTGGTAATGTGCCATTGCCCCATTAATGGAGGAGTATGACTAACTCCATCTTGGACCTAAGGTCATGGAAAGAAAGAGAGAGGGACCATCTCACATCTCACAGGACGGGAAGTTAGACAGATTAATCTGAACCAATTTAATACAATAAATAATGTTAGATTGAAGTGACCAAAATCTGATAGATATGAGTTTTAAAATTCCTGTAAACAATACATATCTCTTTTGAAATCTGGCTTTATGAGACAACAGTCCATTTTTGGTACTGAAGGCCAAGACAGGATCACAGTAATAAATACGGGGATAGATTCAGGGCATGGTTTGTGTTGACGCTGATCCACTGAGGATCTTCTCCGCCACAGCTGAATGACAGTCTTCCTTGCAGGTTATTGCTGTGTGACTAAAACTGAAATGGGGAGAATTTTGACCAAATATGGGAGAAGGCAAAGATTGAAACTCTTGCTGAAAAACTTCACACTAGGATGCATTTTGAGAATATCCACCAATGCAGTCTTGGATGTGGTAAGGAGCTGTGGCATGCAGGTGAGTAGCAGAAGGTAGGCCAGCTTGCTAAGAGACGGGCCTAGTCTTCTCAAGCCAGCTGCCTTGTTAGCTTCAGAGATAATGTTCCAGGGCCAGAGACAACAGCAGGCTCCTATGCAACTGCTATTGCCATCGACCCATGGGCAGTCTCTCCGTTAAAGCTGCCAGTCCAGAATGGAGATGTTGGACATGCAGTGGTCTTTGCTGCCAGACACGTAGCAAGGCCAGCATCATGAACAGGGTCATCTTCAAGGACAGAGCCAGGTGATGGAGTCATCCTTTGTGGCAACCATGACAGTCAGGTAGGAATGGATCACTGTCTGCAAATCCCTCTGCAGCTACAGAATCGTGGTTTGGCTGAGAATGCAAACGCACCACCCTGTTCCTCCCAGCAGTAAGGAGTGTGTAATCAACACTGGAGTCAGACAGCGGGGAAATTGTGAATCCAAAATGTGTTATTCCTGGCTCCTCTCTCTTCTAGACAAAGCTCGCCTGGGCTCGCATCTGCTCAGACTCATTCCCACCATTCTGGGTCCTTCTTTACTTCGTTCAGAGTTCAGCTCCGCTAACATCATTAGGTGAGTTCTGCTGGAGTACTTCCAACCTGCTTGAGTAGGACTCCTCCTGAAGCTTACATGAAATCCCACTGCCTAGAAATCGCTCCTTGGCAGGAAGTGCCAGCACTGTGTGGAGACGCCTGGAAAGACATGCTCCCATTCTTGTTGCTCTGTGTTTGCGAGTGATCAGATTGCTCTGAGTCACCTCTGCCTTATGGCTTCTTCTGCCACTCAGGGCAATCGTGCTGGGGCCAACCTTTCAACAGGGGGAATCCCAGCCATAGATAAGGATCGCACACCTGTGAGAAAAATTCTAGCGCCTTCCTAGAATTGTGGAGGAGAATTGGACCTCGTGCATTTTATATTGTGTTCAAAATATTAACATTCTTAAGGTGACTCTATCTTCCTGTGGGACAGTAAATGACTGTTAAATTAAATTTTAAAATATGGATAGACCAATTAGCACTTGATAGCTATTTTCCCAAAGATAGTAAATATCGTCTCAAAGACAGACGTGATTGATTTGTGTGTCCTAGTAAGTGAAATATAGATCAACTGGTAGAAGTTATTGGGAAGCATATTTTTTTCTTAGAAACACTTTGGAAAAGCCTGAGCTGGCCAAAGAAGAAACACAGGCTCAGAGGCAGCATCTCCTGCACAGGATGCGTTCCAGCAGAGGCTAAGTTAGCACTGGGTTGGATTGTAGTAAAATGGTTTAAAGGGTTTAAAGTATCAGATAAGAATTTTTTCTTTTTATGTCTATATGTGCATTTTTTTCTTTTTTGAGGAAGATTAGCCCTGAGCCAACATCTGCCACCAATCCTCCTCTTTTTGCTGAGGAAGACTGGCCCTGAGCGAACATTCATGCCCATCTTCCTCTACTCTATATGTGGGACGCCTGCCACAGCATGGCTTGATGAGCGTGCATAGCTCCATACCTGGGATCTGAACTGGCAAACCTGGAGCCACTGAAGCGGGACGTGCAAAGTTAACTGCTGGGCCACTGGGCCAGCCCCTCAGATAAGCATTTTGATTACATGATATTTATAGGTTTTGCAGTTTGTAAACATCTCTTTCTTTCTTTGACAATCACAGTGTTGGCAAATGCATAGACGTCCGAACTTGCTACCCCGTCTCCTTTGGATGTGCATTGCTCAGTGGAGTCTTGGGGTTTGTTGGTTTCTATTATCCAGTTATTGACACATCCAAAGTGTTCAGTAGTCCTTCGACTGTGCATATCCCACAGAGCCAGTTCCTAGTGGGCTAGTTACACCAGGAGCACAAATCGCAGCATTTCTACACTCCGCTCTCTAACTAAAGAATATTATGGGTCAAAAGGGATAAAGTTAATTGTGGATGAACATATTTAAATCTATCCTAATGAAAGGGAAAAAAGTAAAAAGTTAACCCAGGAAATTGTCAGCTGTGTAAGTTTTGTCATTCTGGTGGGGATACATTTTTGCATTTTAATTTGCATTTATCTCAAGACTGATAGCTTTGAGAACCCTGGCTTCCTTTTAGCCGTTTGGAAAGCATCTTCTGGGAAGTGCTTGTATGTCTTATGCCCATTTTTAATCAGGTCTTTTATCCATTTTTTATCAATTTATAGGGATTATTCATATATTCAGGATACAAGTCGTTTGTTGGGTAGATTGCTAGACTCTTCTGCATTCCAGCTTTTTTTTTTTCATTCTCTTTTCTGATTATTTTCTGATAAGCAGAAATTCTTAATTTTACTGTAGTCCGATTATCAATTTTTCAGTTTGTGTCACTTAAACTATCTGGCTGTTTCAATATTTTCTAACACCGCTCTACTTTCCATATTTAGCAGCAGGAACCGTCTTTAACTGGAACTCCCATGTGTTGTAACTGAAGGCAATAATTGAGTCACACCTTCGAAAAGCTGGCAGCATGCACTAAAACTAACCTTGTCAACACCCTAACACACAACCTTTCCACTGCTCTAGCAATCCTTAACAGAGATGGGCGCCTATAGTCACCCAAAGACACACAACTTGATGCCTGTAATAGCTTTGTTCACATTGGCCCAAAGCTAGAAGAAATCCAAATGCCCACCAACTAGAGAATGGACAAATTAATTTGGGGATGTTCTTACAATGAAAAGAAGGCAGCTACTGCTCCACCCAACAACATGGATGGGTCTCAAAAGCATTAAGGTGAGCAACAGAGGCCCAGCACAAACACATAGGTGCTGTTTGATTCCATTTCTTAGAATTCAAAAACTGACAAAAATAGCTTGTGGCGATGGAGACGAGAAGAGTGGTTACCTTTAAGGCAGACAAGTATCTACTGGTATTGGACAAAAGGGAGTCTTTTGGGGGTGGTGGAAATATTCTTTATCTTGATCTTGGTGGTGGTTCCAGAGGAAAAAACACGTGTAAAAATTTATCAAGCTTTACACTCAAGCTTTGTGAACTTGAATCGTGTTAGTCATACCTAAACTAAGAATCAAAGGAAGCAATCTCAACAAGCACACCCTCCTATCATTCACAGTAATAACAGACTCAAAACACCGGCAAGTTCACAGCTGAGGATGTCAAGCAGATGCTCAAAACGTGTATGCAAAGTTGTCAGATACGTCTTGGGTCACATCGGTATATCCTCGAATATTTTAATTCAGTTGAAGTATATAGACTAGCAGTTGACTGCTCAGAAATTAAATCAACAGTAATGTCACCTTCACAATTTTTATGATAATACCTCTTTCTATGAGAAAATAAATTCCCCAAACAAAGTGATTTTTTCATTGAATTGACTTTGGCTTAAAGGGAAACCACACGAACAAAGTGGAGTGAGTAAACATGCGATCTGGCCTCTAAAAAGGAATTATGACTTAATTACATGTTTTAATTGCCGCGGTTATAATTTGACTGTTGGAAAGCCTGGGATCTCTGCAAGGTCAGAGAAACGTGATAAAGGTACTCCTATTTTGACCTTTTTGAGGAAGCTAATTAGCTGAGCCTTATCAAATGCTATCACAACCACACTTTCTTAACATGAATAAATCATTACACTCCTACTTTGAATGCAATTAGGAAAAGTATCTTACCCATTGACATTTTTCTCTAATATTGTATAATAGAGAATTTCAACATTTCTCCTATCTCAAGACTGTTTTTAAAACTTGCACTTGGGAGCTAACAAAGGGAGAGCTTCCTAATGAAACATAAACATGAGGTCTGCTCTGCATATTCTGAGTTCCAAGTGGAAGAAGTCTGGGAATTAGAACAAAGCCCTGCCTGGTTCCTCTTTTCATTTTTAAGAAGAGTGATCCAGGGAATTGCTTTTGCTTTTACTAGAAAAGTTTGGGTACTTACCCAGGTGGTTAACTCCCTATTTTCAGAGAACAACTGTCTGATTTCTGACTTCTATATCATTTTCTGTGAAATGCTCAAAGTTCTTGCTGCTCTAATCTGCTGCTGACTTTTAAACAAATGTCCTCTGAGGCTCAGGGAATGTTAGAGAGTGTTTGTTCCATCAAACGTGAGACCCAATGAAAAACATAACATTTGAATTTTAAATAGGTATTATTTACAAGGTAAATAGAAAAATAACCCCGAGATGTTAATATTTTTTAATTTTAAGTGGGATTTCTAACTTTTCCAAGCAGTTTTGTTATGGATAGCTGTGGTTCTTTTAAAATGAAAATAATGCCACCACTGAGTTACAGAACTATCTCTCTTGAGTGTTGTGTTGAGAGTCAGCGATGGGAGAGCAGGGGTTTTTGGGAAAAGATCAGCTTGCACTAATTTTTTTAGATACTTATCAGATATCCAAGCAAAATGTCAGCTAGGCAGTTGGCCATAGTATTCTGGAGTCAAAATATGAGGGACAAGAAGTCTGAAAAAGTTAGTTTGAAAGTTTGGAAAATTGTAGGCAGACAGGGCTACAGATGTAACTTTGAAGGTGGTACTTTTGAGATTATCTTAGACGAGATCACCAGGGAACCCTGTAGATACAAAAGAGAAGAATTATAAACCACAAAGTGATACATGTTCTGTGCTCACACTTAACACCTTTTGTAGCAAAAGAAAAGCAGAACGAAAATAAAAGCCTCAGCTTGGGTAAAATATTTGCAAAGTTTGTAGCTACAGATGTATTTTTCCTTGTAAACGATAAAGCGCTATATTTATAATTATGACAAGCCGTGCACACTTTCACGCTCTGGCTCTCTCTGTTAGTCTACAGCAGCTCCTGTCTCTTAAAGGACCCAGGTTAAATCTGCTGGCAGCAGATCCAGCCTCCTTGGTCCTCTGGCACGCCACGCCAGGCCCTGCTGCTGCTGCTAGCCTCAGAGAAAAACCACTGCAAGGTCATCAGCATTAAGACACGGTCAGCATCTTCCGAGGAGCACTGTCTAAGATGGGGTTTCTCTTCCGGTTTCCACAGGATCCCAGCGGTAGCTTCAGGTCTGTTGTTCAGAATCAAAACAGAACACATGACTGGACTGATCACAGAGCTTCGTGTGGCCAGACTTTTCTGTCGGATGCAAACAGCAATAAATGAGCAGCTCTAATCTTTGATTTAGCTTTGCCAAAAGGAAGGAAAATAGGTAAATAAATGGTCTCGTCTATTTCCCTGTTTGAACCTATTTTTTGGATTTATGCATTGCTTGTGCTGCCTCTTGATTGTCACCACTGCTGTATCTGCAGCTGCTTTGTTCCTCTGAGAAATGAGAAATGTTACCTCAGAAGCAGAGTGAGAAGTCGCATTTATTGTTTAACATGTTTTTTTTTTTTTTTTGTGGAGGTAAGGAAAGACTTTCAAATTAACTTTTCAAACCTCTTATATGTTAAAGGATTGCCTGAAACGTTCACAAGTAGGAAAAAAGGTCTTCTCTCCTGTACAACCTGCTCAGAGAAGTCGCTAAGCGGCCGTTAATGTGACTATGATTATAACTTACATTTTAACACCCACGATTAAAAAGAATCCTAGAAATGGAAGAGTACACCAACACATAATTATGGAGCTATTTAAAGGTGCTGTGAGGTTAAAGTTACAAGAATAGGTTAGCCTATTTTTTAGGAGAACCATTAGTCAGAAGATGCAAGTTGTCGCTGGAGTTTTATAAGAAAGCCCTGTTCCCATTAACCCCAATGTGAATGTAATTACTATCGACATGGCTAAGGATGCATGGGAAAGTTTTTGTAACAATTTTTATAATCAAGTCTATTTATTCCTCTGCATCATGGAATCCTGCTCGCTTTTCATAATCTTCTCCTAGGATTTTATGTCCCGTGGCCAGTAGAATGCTCACTGAACAGCCGCTTTTTAACCAATACACCTCCATCCTGTGAGCAACTGCTTGTTCACCTATGTACTTCCCCCCAACCTGGCTCTTATGATGGGACAATTTTACCTCCAGATGCCTCACTTCGGGAATATTTACTAGCGAAAAACAAGTAATAACTACAAAGAAAACCCTTTCTATTTATTTTGGAAAGAACTCCAGGCACTATCCAGACCAGACCATATTTTTTTTGGTTTCCTGAAGCCATAGATGACTAACCAGTCGCTCCCACTGCAGGGCAGGCAAACACTTTTCTGTCTAATGTAGGTTTAGTTCTGCACATTTTCAGAACTTGCATCCCTTTTAGGAAGAAATATGATTTGCCCACCCAACAATCGTTCTCCCTTTATACCTAAACTATGGAAACTCAATATTTGTCAAGTTTACAATGTTCCCAGTTAAAACACCGTATTTCCTACCTTATTTCTTATCAAGAGGTAACCATCTGACATAGTTCTGACCAATGAGATATAAATATAAACCATCGAGTGAGTATTGTGGGAGACATTTTTAAAAGGACCAAATGTAGATGTTGTACTCATCCTTGTCCTTAGTCCCATCTCTTTTTCCAGACTGGAATACAGCTATAATGCCTGGAAGTGCAGCAGCCATCTTGGGACCATGAGAATGAAATCCTTGAGGTAAAGAAGGTGTGCACGCAGGACAAAAAGGAAATCTGAGCAAAATTATATTATGTGACAGCTGCAGCTGTCCTAATGCCCTCCCACTAGACTTTTGGATATATGAGAAAAGTAAACCTTTCCATAACATTTAAGCTGCCTTACTTGGGTTTCTCCCATATGCAGCCATGTGAAATATCAAGTGATGTAAACCTCTATCCATTTTAGTGTTTTCACGAGGTTGTGAATTGGCAAAAGTTAACAAATATGTGATTATTGCTTGTGGTATTAAACTAGTTATGGGGATGGCTCCACCCCAGACCCATGAATCAGATTTTGATAGAGGATCTGAAAATCTATGCTCTTCCCAATCTCCTCAGGTAATTGCAATCAATTTGGTCTGGAGCTTTGCAAAACCACTGCAAAGAGAATTTTCAGTTGAATAATATCTTGAAGACTGGACTTAGAACGCACAGAAAATAGTGCATGAAAAGTTTAGGCCCATATCTCATTGCTGATGAAAGGGATGGCCATCCCAGCAGCATCCATGAGTGTGCACTGAAGACAGATGAGACGTGGAGGTGGGACGAAGGCCTCCTTCATTGCCGCATTGTCGCCTCAGATGATACTGAGCCATTCTGTTAGGCTCCTGGATTTAGGGCTTCTTTCCTCGCAGGTCAAGCACAAAGGCTGAGCTAAGTCAACCTGAGTGTCACCCAGCAGAGACCCCTCTGTGGAGCTTGAGCATCCTGACTGCATACTTCAGGGTCCTCAGACTTTTGACATGACAGCCTCTGCCTCCAAGAGTGACTGCTTCAGCAGATCAAGACCAAAGCCACATGACCTTTTATGACTGCCATAACAAAATGTCACAGACCAGGGAGCCCAAACAACAGAAATTTATTTTATCACAGTTCTGGAGGCTGGAAGTTCAAGATCAAGGCGCCAGCAGGGTTAAGTTCCTCTGAGGCCTCTCTTCTTGGCTTGCAGGTGGCCTAACTTCAACTCATCATCACTGTGCAGGCATCCTTGGTGTCTCTTTCTCTTCTTACAAGGACATCAGTCATATGGGAGAGTTTCACCCTAACAGCCTCACTTTAACTTAATCACCTCTTTAAAGACCTATCTCCAAATATAGTTATGTTCTGATGCAATGGGGTGTTGAGACTTCAACATATGGATTCTGTGGGGACACATTTCACCCCACAACAATGACCTAGCCTCAGAGTCACCTAGTGTTGCTTCCTTCACAGGCTATTGGCACAATGATAAGCTCACCCTGATTTGGGCTGTGCTGGGGAGGTTGGCATAGACTGTGACTCTTAATGGGAGAATGTCGAAGACTTTTCTGCCATGTTCTCACACAGCCGGGATTTGAAGCAGTTGAGGAAGAAGCTAGTGTGAGTGATTACTGGGAGCTACAGACACTGATGGGCTTTGAAATGTGATAAGACACACATTATACAAATGAGTTAGAACGATGAAAGGTCCTGTGATGAAAAGAAACAGATGGAGGCCATTATTTTGGGCATTGAGATATAGCAGAGAAATACAAAAAGGTTCTTCTTTTCATGATGGGAAGACAGGACGTGTGGGTAAAAACAGAAGTAAAGAAATAGGTAACATTTAATTAGTTCCTATTTCCTGGTAGAGGTTACTCGTTCCCATTTTTTTTAAAAAACACATCATTTTTTTCCCATTTAGAAAGATCTAATTTTGACATTAAAGATAGGTCTTCATATTCAAATTTTGGTATGGACAACCATATGGGTCCTCAGATTTATTTTGAGAGTCCAAGAGTTACACAAGTAATACGCATCTGTGTTTATTTTCATGATCATCAAAACTGAGAAAGTTATTTTGTGGTGATAAATCAAAATTGAAGAACAAAATCTTAGTTTGTGAAATCACTATTTCTCCAGGCAGGGCTTACAGAAAGATTCTCAGTGGTTTGGATGTTTTTTCCTTTAGGAAGAGATTGCATCTTACTCATGATTAAGAAGGATTTGTATTCATGGCAATAACGATAAGGTTTGCAAGAGCTTAATTTTGTTGAGGATTCAAACTGAGTAGGCAAGTGAAGGTATATGAAATGTTCCTCTGAACTGCAGGGGAAAAAAAAGTAATCCTTCCGGAACATTCTAAGGTGATTTGTTTTCTGCTTCCTTTCCAATCTTCAGAGTTAATGAAGTTGCTGCTCTCAAACGTACTGTTACATGAAAAGGTGAGATGATGCTCCTTCTCTATGACCCCGAGTGAAAGATGAGCCTCTCAGTCAATGGGCAGGGCAGAGATTGAAGTGGATTTGCGTATGACTTGGAAAAGTACTTCTTTTGTTCTTACAAAATCACTATTTGCAAAACACATTGGGTTAACCTTTGTATCTTCCCTTCTTTTTAAATATCAAATTTTAATGGTGAGGATGTTGGTTATAATACATTTCGTTTGTTAAAATTAAGCAATTTTATTTTGCATCTTAAAATTTAATGGAATGGTAATTTTCCTGGCTCTTAGTAGCTGCAAATCAAAATTGGTCAAGTCAATTTAACTATAATTTAGTAAAATAAAACATTTCTCTGTGGTCTGACAACTTCCATGAATAATGTATCCTTAATAGCTGTCAATTAAGGTAGTTTTTTAGAGATTTATGATGGGGGTATAAATATCTCCAAAAGGTAATTTATGGCACAGACTCAGACAATTCTTTGAATAAATCTGCTCTGACAGCAGATAAATTGCTATACCGTATAAAAATAATGGAAAACATTTTGAATGTCTCTGCTTGCTCTATCCTGTTCCTTTTTATTCCACTCTTTCACCCCTTAATTCCAATATCCAGATCACAGAATTTTAGAGGTGAAAGAATCTAAGTGATCATCAGAAGTAACCTCCTCAGTATACAATTTACATATCATAATGCACATTTTGTATATCTTATATAAAAAGCTAGAACCCAAGAGTACTCTGACCTCTTCAAATAAATCCATTGACATAGGTATTTGAATCCCATATGGAATTGCTACAGAAAAATATTGAAAATCATTTTACGTTCAACAGCAGAAGTTGAAAAACTGAAAAAAGATAAGAGTATGACTAACAATATAGAGATTCTCTGTGGTAAATACACCCTATACAAAATTAAAGGACAACCAGCTGGTAGAAGCTCTTTGCCACAGGATTGAATTAATCCACCTTTCTTTCTGACATCCCTGTACCTCCTTTCTTGCTCGGAACTGGAGGGGTCTGGAGCTCTAGGAACAGAAAGAAAGCATCAACTCTTAGAATATTGAATTAGAATTTCTTCTTCTCCAGTTCATCCAGTCTTGCATGCAAGTTCCAAGTTTTGTCCATTCCTCTGAGGTCTTCCCTTAGGTCATGAGAGATAGGACAAAGTGACATCAGAACTGCTGTTTCCTGGCAGTCTAATAGGAGCTGCAATCCTGGTCCACAGGTAGAGATAAAGGCTTGAGGAATGTACCTGAGATCAACCCCTCTTTCCAGAAATTAATAAGATAAAGTCATTTTGGAATTTTTGCTTGGCGAAGCCTAAGATAGTTCCTTTATTGGGAAGGCTGTACATGTGCTAGTGGCTGTCAAACCCCCTCTGGCCCCTTGAAATAAACTCACATTGTGGCAGAAGGCAGAATGTGAAGCAGTTAATATAGCCAGTGCAGGTATCTGTCTTCCATCTCCCGCATTTGTTCTGTAGATCCTTGTCTTCCGTCTTTTAAAATCACCAGCCTCTTCCTCGGTTGATTTTCCATCCATGGAGACCCCCACAGTCTGCTGGAGCCTTCAAACCAATGCTCCAGTTTTTGACTTTCTAACTTGACTTTAACTGTTAGCACACCTCTGGCATGACTATCTTCTCTGCTGGCCCACTTGCAGCAAAATCCTATGTTAAGGATACTTCTCTGAAATACCACGTGGCCCATCAAAAGAGGGAAATATAGTTTATAGAATATCATAAATATAATATTAAATACAAATATAAGCCAATCTGCAATTCAATGGGGTTAAATAAGTGACTGGTGACAATTTCCATCTTTGGTGTATCCTCAGCAATGTCTCCTAGGCAGCTTGTTTCTATTTACTATGTGCTATTTGTTTGACATCATATTGATATAAGTCCATAAGTCCCAGCAGAATTGGGAGCTTGTATACATTCCATCCATGCTTTAGTCTCTCTACAAATTTCTGAATGAGAAAGAAATCATAAGTTCTGGAACATAATGGCATTATATAAAGCCCAATTTATACATTGTGAACCAAATTTGTAGCTTATATGTTCTGCAAAATTACTGCTTTTAAGACAAAAACAAAAAAGAAAAATGAAATACTTTGCTTTAACAGAAATGAAACTATGTCAACAACCTCAAAATTAAAGTCTTGTTTGTTTATTCCTGGACAATCTTTCAATAGCTCTGCCTCTCCAGGGGCTTCTGCCCCTTTATCGCCGATGTTCCAGGTTTAAGAGAGACAAGTGTGCTGGCCATGCGATGATTATTCAGGACCACTGTTAGGATGATCCCTACTCCCTCACCCCTCGGTCTTTTGAGTATGCTTCACCTGTGCCTGTCCGTTGGCCCTTCAGCTGAGGTGTGTGAACTGTGGGAAACTCTGCTGCATCATTGAAAGTTGAGTTGCAACTTTTCATTCAGATTTCTGTCTGCAAGTCTCCTGTCAGCTGGCTGAATTTTGGAAACCTGAATAGGAGTTGGAAAAGCAGGTGGATCTTAAAATTCCCACGAGTGCTAAAGATCAGGGCAGAACAAGGTATAAATTTGGTTGGGGAAAGGAAGTAATTGGAACAAAGTTGGGAGGGAAAAGAAAGGATCACATAGGCATTATTGAGTAGTAACCCGGGCATGGCAGTCAGAGGTCTGGCTACTAATAGAGTTCGTGTTGGGAAGAACCGTGTGTCAGTTACCCCTTGCTGCATAAGAATCAATACAAAATGTAGTGGCTTAAAACCACGACCATTTGTTGAACTCACATTTTTGCGGGTTCGAATTTTGGGCTAGACTCCGCTGGGAAGCTTTTCCGTCTCAGCAGGGCTCACTCAAGCGTCTGCGGTCAGCTTCCAGGTTGGCTGCGGTTGATGGTCCAACATGACCTCACTTGGGACGGGTCGTGTCTATGCCACTAGGTCTTTCTCCCTCGAGCAGACTAGGTCTGGCTTGTCCATTAGCTGCTGGGCAGGATTCTAAAAGAGAGTAGATACATGCAAGGCTTCTTGAGGTCAAGGGTCAACATGGCTGGCCATGATTTCAGCCTCATTGGATTAGCTATTACGTCACAAGCCCAGCTCAAATGTAAGGGATAAGGAAATAGACTGTACGTCTTGATGGGAGAATTTTGAGTCATACTTCAAAGGGCAAGGACATAGGGAGGCAACAAACGATTGTGGGCATTTTATAATCAACGCATCCCAAAGAGTGACAAATGGATAAGCAGTTAAGGCAACCAGAATCCAGATCACATCTTTAGATCATATAATTTGCCACTGGAAATCTTGCCCTTAGGCCCTCTTGAAACCAGTCTTTGAGTGAGATTGAGTTGAATCCTTGCCATGGAATTAAATATAACAAATATTGGTGGTGACAGGCAAAACAGGCAGTAAAGCGCCTGGCACGTGAGGGTAAAGCAACTTTGGGATGTTGTGGTTAAGAGTCTGGAGCCCAAGATGAGTTCAAGTCAGCCTAAACCATTCGAAGTGCCTGTGAGGCCTGGGGAGCCACAGACTGCCCTCCTCTCCAAACTAGGAACAGGGCACAGGCAGTTTTAAAGTGCTGTTCCATGTCTAAAACTGTTGGCTACAGATGCAAGGAACAATGGAACAGTCAAATGCATCTTTGACAGCTCCTTCATGCTTTTTCTATATTCTTTCATCCCATGTTATAAGGTTGATACAGTCAAGGAGGTGTAAGTTCTGGCAACCCCTTTCTTCTCCCCATCAGGAGCCCCAGAGCTGTACCTTACCTGACCTGCTGCCCTAATGTGGCACCTCATCCCTGGGAGGACTCTTTCCCTCTTAATCTTGCTTCCCCTCTGTAGTGTGACACTCCTGGCAGAAGCTACCTGAATCAGCGACTTTACGTGTTTTGATGATGTGATGGTTAATTTCACGTGTCCCTTTGACTGCGCTAAGGGATGTTCACACGCCCAGTTGATAATTATTTCTGAGTGTGTCTGTGAGGGTGTCTCCAGAAGAGATTAGCATTTGAGTCTGTAGACTGAGTAACTGAGTAAAGAAGATGCCCTCTCCAACGCAGGTGGCATCATTCAATCCTTTGAGAACCTGAACTGAACAAAAAGACAGAGGAAGGGTGAATTCGCTCTCTCTGCTTGAGCTGGGACATCCATCTCTCTGTCTTTGGATAATGAAGCTGCCAGTCCTTGGGGTCTCAGACCCACACAGGACCTTGCACCATTGGTCCCCCAATTCTCAGGCCTTCAGATGCAGACCAGACTTTCATGGATCTCCAGCTTGCATATGGCAGATGGTGGGACTTCTTGGCCTCCGTAATTGTGTGAGCCAATCCCTATGAAAAATCTCCTCCTTTATCTTCTTCTCTCTCTGTATATCCTATTGGTTCTGTTTCTCTGGAGAACCTCGACAACACAGAAGGACAGTCACCAGATGAGAAATCCTCAGGGAAGCCTTCCTCTGTGTTTTTACTGTTGGGTGACTTCTGGTGGGGCACAGACTTCTGAGCATCAGTGTCTTATTTATAAAACTGAACTACTTACTTGACTAATAGTTTGAGTTATTCTACATGTGAAATGAGCAGTTTCAATTTGACTGTTTTAGCAGGGCTTTCTAGTCATTCAAAGGGAGAAGAAAGAGCTCTTTCCATTTGTTACGTTGGTGTTGGGCACCTTCACTGAATTTTGCAGCATCTTTCAGTTAACTTAGATTGATACTAAACTAGGCGTTGGTCAGAAATTGGCACTACAAAATTTGAGTTATCTGAGAAAGCGTACCCTCCTTAATATGTAGTTTAACAATGGAGATCATAGTCAGGCAAAAATCAAGCCTTTGAAGGTCTTAAAAAGAATTCTGAATGGTAAAACAGGTTCCATTCTTTTTAAAACTATCATATCATTGCGCTAAGAACACTTAATATGAGGTTTACCCTCTTAAATATTTTTCTATCAGATTATTTTTATTACAATTGGAAAATATAAATAGAATTAAGAAGTTAGTAAGAAAAAACCAGCAGTCTTCTGAATAACTCTACTTCCGTCAAAATTTCATTTTTAAATCTTTATTATTATTATTTTTTAAATTTAATTATTTTATTGAGGTCCTGTTGGTTTATAACATTGTGTAATTTCAGGTATACATCATTACATATCAGTTTCTGTATAATCTGCATTGTGCTCACCACCAATAGTCTAGTTTTCATCTGTCACTGTGCACATGTGCCCCTTTACTCCTTCTGCCCTCCTTTCCGCCCTATTCCCCTCTGGTAGCCGCTAATTTGATCTCTTTGTCCATGTGTTTGTTTATCTTCCATGTGAGTGAAATCATACAGTGTTTATCTTTCTCTGTCTGGTTTATTTCGATTAAAATAATACCCTCCAGGTCCATTCATGTTGTTGAATATGTCATGATTTTGTCTTTTTTATGGCTGAGTAGTATTCCATTGTATATACATATATATATACCACATCTTCTTTATTCATTCACCGGTCAATGACACTTGGGTTGCTTCCCTATCTTGGCTATTGTGAATAGTGCTGCAATGAACATAGGGGTGCATAGGTCTCTTTGAATTGTTGATTTCATGTTCTTTGGATAAATACCCAGCAGTGGGATGGCAGGGTCATATGGTATTTCTATTTTTAAATTTTTGAGAAATCTCCATACTGTTTTCCATCATGGCTGCACCAGTTTGCATTCCTACCAGCAGTGTATGAGGGTTCCCTTTTCTCCACATCCTCTCCAACATTTGTTATTTTCTGTCTTGGTAATTATAGCCATTCTGATAGATGTAAGGTGATATCTCATTGTAGTTTTTGATTTGCATTTCCCTAATGGTTAGTGATGTTGAACATCTTTTCACGATCTTGCTGGTCATCTGTATATCTTCTTTGGAAAAATGTCTGTTCATATTCTCTGCCCATTTTTTTATTGTTTTTTTTGTTGAGTTGTGTGAGTTCTTTATATATTTTGGAAATTAACCCCTTGTTGGATGTATGATTTGCAAACAGTTTCTCTCAGTTGGTGGATTCTCTTTTTGATTTGTTTCCTTAACAAATTTTAAGTGTACCATACGTTTTTGTTGACTAGATACAGTGTGGCACAGCATAGCCCTAGGACTCACTCATCTTGCTTACCTGAAACTCTGTGCTTATTGATCAGCCATTTGAACATGAAGAAGAGATTTGATTTTTCTACTGGTCTCAAAACTTTCCATATTGGCAGAAAAACTATCTTGGACCACGTTTCAAATGGATAAAATATATTGCCACTTCAAGTGATATTGTCAAAGATGAATTATAAATTCACTCTGTACTTAATATATCAGGAGATGTTCCCTTTTGACATGTTACTTTTACCATTAAATAACTGGACTCAACAATTAACTGTTTATTAGTATATTCAAAATAAATTGGGTGCAATCCTGAGCACGTGTCTCTGTTTTAGAATAAAGGTCGTCAGACACTCACGCAGCTGTTTCTTCCACCTGCGGAAGGTAGGTCAGCACGTGGTACAGCAGCGCTTGTACACAGGCAGCATTTCTCCCCAAATCAACAGGGACTGCACAGCATGGGGGCAGTGACAGGACGGACGGTGTTTTCCCAGAAGACTTTCTTTAGAAAGAACATATGCTAAGTGAAATGAGCCAGACCCCAGAAACAGAAAGGCAAATACTGTCCGATCTCACTTAGATATGAAATCTAAAAAAGTGGAACTCATAGAACCAGAGAGGAGAATAGTGGTTGGCTGGGGGTGGGGGAAACAGGGAGATGTTGGTCAAAGGGTACAAACTTCCCGTTATACAATGAACAAGTTCTGGAGATCAACGTACAGCATGCTGACTATAGTTAACAGTACTGTATCGTATACTCAAAATTTGCTGAGAACAGATCTTAAGTATTCTCACCACACACCACACATTCCCCCCAAAAAGGTGACTGTGTGAGGAGATGGATGTGTTAATTAGCTTGATTATGGTAATCGTTTCGCGATGTATACATCTATCAAATCATCACATTGTAGCCTTAAATATATACATTTTTATATGTCAATTATACTTCAATAAAGCTGGGAAAAAAGATGAAAAAACATTTCCAGGAATAAAATCCCAGCGTCAGAACCATATTTTTTAGTCACTGTCAAATTTACTAAGAAATGTAGTATTTTTAAAAGTGCTAACTACTTTAGTAGATAGATTCTGACATTTTTTGCATGTTCCGTTTCTGCATAGATGTTTGAGGTATAATTTTTTAAAACCACTTAATGGAGATATGATTGACGTATAAAAGGCTGTACATATTTAATGTCTACAACTCGATGCGGTGGGAGAAACCATCACCACAATCTATGCTGTAAACATATCCATCAGCCCAAAAGCTTTCTACCCCTGCTCTATTATTTCTTCTTATTACTTTCTTTTTGTGATAAGAACATTTAACACACGTGCAAATTTTTAAGTAAGGTCTCTCCAGACAGCTTTTCAAAATTCCGGACGTCACCAGAGAAAGTTTTATCGCAAACGGGGTCTACAGAGAAAGGTGCACGTGAAGATGGGAAGTTAGGTGAACTGAGTAATACGTCAACTCTCCACCAGCCCTAATCTGGGCCTTATAATGTGATATGGTGGCAAGAACACACAAACGACCCCCTTCTGCCCTTCCAGAGGCACCCTCAGGGCTTCTGTTGATGAGAACCAGGCATGCGTGGCAGAGGACCGGGTGAAGGCGGAACCAGAGGATGACCATGTGGAGGAGACTGACTCAGCACAGACAAAAGCCTGGAGCAGTAAGTGTGTTTACGGGATGCTTGAGTCAGTCTTTGGGAACGGCTCCCAATGGGTCTGGGATGTGGCCTTATGCATGGGATGGGTCTATGAAGCCTATAGATGGCGATAACATTATGACCTTCCTTCCATCCACAGGGGAGTGGGGCCTGAGGAATTTCATCTCCTATCTTCACCTTGCCAGGACCTGAGTTAGATTTTGGTCCAGAAAACATCAGAGCATGAAGGGCTGCCTGATATGGGTACCATATTGGTGGCCTTGGATACCTAAAGATGTGCAAAGCAGCCCCTATAAGTTAAGCAAGCAGTTTTCCTTCAGGTAAATCTACGTGGTAACCCTACACCTCACGGACCTGCACACCCTACGTCCTCTGTGTGACTCCTGACGCTGGGTGGAGACCTGCCATCTTCTCTGTATCTCACGCTCCCTTTGTCATCTCTGACTTTACTCTAACGGTTTGTATTCTGGACTTACTTAGTATTCTTTCATATGTGAGGTGGTCTCATGTTGCTATGTTTATCATATTTGTATTTAATTGCGTGTGTGCCCTCTGATCCCTGAGGTAGAGAGGGCATGAGTCGGGTTGGGGGCAATGAGAGAAGGGCTGGCCCACGGTGGGTAGAGGCAACAGAGGGGGTCAGAGACATTTCAGAGTTCCTCCTAAACCAGCTGAGAGCAGAGATTGAGTAGGACTAGGTAGTTAGAACTGAAAATAATTTATTTCGAATAAAATATGGGGTGGGGAGCCCTTTAAAAACACCAGCTCTCTCTCTTCCCCTGTCGTCTTATGTGACGTCTTATGTGCCTGCGCTTTCACCAGACAGACACATTTCCCCCCTTCCTGTCCCTGGCACCAAGCCCTGTGCTGTGACCGCATATGCAGCCAGTAACTATCTGTGAAAGGATTTGCGAGTTGTATTTTGCTTACAGAATCCTTTGGCTCATCTGCCTCCCGCTGCCGTCTGGAGCTTGGCCGTGTGGACCTGTGTATGTGTGGTGGGGTCATGTCGAGATGATGAGGGCCAAAAGGAAGAGGGACTCATTGGCAACGCCGAATGTCAAAAACAGTTTTCAGGGCTGGCTGTAAGCATTTCTGATGGTGACCTCCTAAGGCTTATTCTGTATTGTCCATAATTTAATTGGATAGACGGATGACACACACGCAGCATCAGTATCAATGCGGAGATGCGGCTCATTTCCACTGCACTCTTCTCTACCAGCCATCTGTGTCCTATCGTGTTGCAGGTAAGGAACAAAATTTTATCTCAAAAGGGTGAAAGTGTATGAAACGCATGAGATAATCTTGGCTTCTCAGGGCAGGTGGAGCCCCTGTGGAGGAACTGGGGCTGTTTCACTGAGGATGGTTCAAACTGGCCACTGACTTCTCCCAGGAAGTTGGAGAGAGAACGAACTTTGAGAGACCGGTCAGATGAGAGAGACATCGAGCTGGAGGGAGGCGTCTGGTGGAGAGTGAGTTTCTGGGCAGATGAGGAAATGCCGCCTGTGAGAATCAGGGAGAGAAGAGGAAGAGGAGCCCTCGCTTTTGTGACGATGTCACAGTCAACTCATCTCTCTCCCCCTTTCCGCCATTTCTTCCTGGTTCTCTGTGTCCTCGTCTCTGTCCTTCCAGGGCTGCGGTTGTGTTGCCGTCCTGTGCTCTCCCTCACTCTCCCCCATTACTGCTCTGCTAAGGTGTGAGGCTTCGCCTCTCCATGGGGCACATGCTCACAGCTGTATATACGAGTGCTCACGAGTGGATTAGGGTCCTAGTGAGGCTAACATGTCCAGAGGGTGTCCAGGTGCTCAGGGTGCTGTTTTCTGTAAGTCCAGGCACCCGGGGATCTGACTCTACAGCGGGAAGAGCCCTACTAGGGACATGGAGGCCACAGTGGTGGCACCTGTGTGATTTCTGGTGTGTTTGTCTCCTGAGGTTTCCTTGTTAAGACCCAGGTCAAGACCTTATAGCTCTGAAGTAATGAAAACTAAACATTTGGTCTTCATCCTTGGTTCCTGGCTTGTGGCTCCTAAAAGCCTCGGAATCTGTGGAATGATAAGAGCGTCTTTAGTATGTTAATGAGATGACGTTATCTTGGGGGCCCTAAGATAGTTTAAGGATGGAAGCCAGCAGCCAGAAAGACCAAAGCATGATTAATAGGCTGAAACTTTCAGCCCTGCCCCTGACCTCCATTGAGGGGTGAAGGGCTGGAGGTTGAATTAATCACCAGTGGCCACAAAGGCATAGGGAGGGCTTCCAGTCTGGTGAACACGTGGAGGTGCTGGGAGGGTGGGTGGTGCACCTGGGGAGGGTGTGGGAGCTTGGCGCCCCTTCCCACCCACCTCGCTCTATGCATCTCTTCCATTTGGCTGGTCCTGAGTTGTATCCTTTATAATAAACTGCTAAACGTAAGTAAAGTGTTCCCTGAGTTCTGGGAGCCGTTCTAGCAAATTATCGAAACTGAGGAGGGGCTGGTGGAAGCCCCTGATGTATATCCTGTCAGTCAAAAATACAGGAGGCCTGGACTTGCGATTGGTGTACAAAGTGGGGGCGTCTTGGGAGACCAAGCCCTTCAGCTGTGGGGTGTGCTAATTCTGGGTAGTGAGCATCAGAACTGAACCGAACCGAACTGTAGGACACCCAGTTGGTGTCGGAAAAGTGGAGAATTGGTTGATACGGGAAAAAAACCCCCCACATTTGGTGTCATAAGTGCTGGTGATGTGGATCAAGGCTGCCCCGGGTAGAGAAGCCCAAGGTGTCCTGGCCTACATGCCGATCTACATGACCCGATGGATTTTATGGTGTGGGTTAGGGCTGCCCCAGGGAGAGAAGCCCAGGTCATCCTCACCTACATGCCGATCTATATGACCAGATTCATATCTAAAGTTATACGACCACACAATAACCAGACCCCATCTGCACTGAAACCATTTAATGACTTTTTATGTCATCTTTTCTTTTTCCAGTAAAAATAACTCACACCCATGCCTTATAAATTTAGCTATAACCCTCAACACATGGCAGCAGCAGCTCTTACTGCCCGGGGTCCTGTCCCCATGCTACTCCATGCTATTCTCTAAATAAAAGAGCACTAGTGACAGACCTTGAGAGTCCAAGAAATCTTTCTTTTGACTCTTCGGCTCGCCGCCCCCACATCACTGGGAGTAAAAACAGTTCATAACACCTATATTTTCCCTCACTGGACAAAAGATCAGTTAAACTGAGGCCTTTGATATAATCTTTCTGGGCCTCAGCCTCCTCATTTGTCTGGGAGGTAAGGTAGACTCAGACAGTATCTTCCAGTCTGTAGTGCTAGGGCTTCTAAATTATATGTGACCATATATATTGATGTCACTGAACAAAGGGCATGATCTTCTCACGGCAAGACAAAAGCCAATCTGCCAAGAGGCAAGACGGTGGTAGAAAAAGGACTTTTATCAGGTGATGAGCAAGCTAATTAGAAGACGGTAGACCAGTGTCCTAAAGAACTGTCTTAGGGGATATCAGGAACCTTGAAGCAGCTATACAGGGCTAGAGGGCTATCGAGGAAAAGGTCAGGAATGCCGGGCCTCTGGTGCTGTAGACTGGGAGTGGCCCCACCAGACCTCTCAGCTGCTGTTGCTGATGGACGCCAGTATAGACTCTCTGTCTGCGGGTCATCACATTCCTAAGGAACTCAGAAGAACAAAGTCATCGTCTCAACGCAGCTGGAAGGTATATATGTAAGCAGGGGTCATAAAATCATGATGCATGCAGTTTTCTTTGTGTTCCAGCTACTTATTATCTAGCCTACATGCAAGCTGGACGTATGTCCAGCTGGATTAATTACTTAGAGGTTATACAGAGTTATAACACAGCTTCCTTGCTACAGTGTGGCTTCCCTTATGTCAAACTCATATTGAGCCGGTATCATTGGTAGATTTAATTTTTGAAAATACGTTTCCTTTTGATAAAGATTTCTACAGATGCAGAAGCTTAATGAGCTACCAACTTTGTGCACTCAGCAACATGACAGACCAGAAACATAGAATTTGCTTTATGCTGGAAGTAAACAGAATGACGAGGCCACTCTCCTATATTAAAAAAAAACCCAAAAGGATAAAATTTAGAAGTACAGCTCCAAAACACCAAATAGAGGGATTTCCTTTCTGCCTATGATTAAGAACAAAAATCAGTGCACACATTACTTCTTTTGTTTGTGTGCTTTTTCTACCATATTATTTTAAATACTTGTCTAAAATTGGTAACGTGATGCATAAACAAGAGACCTATTGAATTAGATAGAAAGAAAAGTAGTGGCTAAGTCCTCAAGTCAGACCAGAACTTTGAGCGCTGTCCTCGGGCCGTGCTGGGAGAGGGTTATAATGAGATCCCTCCGCAATTACCCAGACCATGTTGCATGTGACCCATGAGCACCCCAAATCCACAGTAGGCTGAAGTCGAGCTCCAAGGACACCACCTCTATTCATCGTCTGCTGAGATGCCAGACTGAGACTGCAGTCCCAGAGAATTCTAGTTTCCCCAGTACGAGCTTATCCTGATGTTAGAATCGCTCATCTAATATTTGATGTTTAGTATTTACATTTCGTATACTTAAATGTATTTATCTACTTTTGTATACTTACTACTTAATATTTAATACTCTTCGACAGTCAACTCTTCAGTATTCAAATTCAACTGTTGGTTTACGTTTCTGTTATTTCATTTGCTTGTTAGATGGATTTTTAGTAAAAATATAATAAATGATACGGTATAAAATATTTCTTCTATTTCTACAGGGGATCATCACTGATGAACATAGGTTTATAGGAAAAGACTCATGAAAATGCTAGAACTAATTTATTTTTCTAGGTGTACAGTTTGTGCCCTGGGAAGAGGAGATGGGAAGGCACACTGGAGAGACACCGTGCGTCCCCATTTTAAGCTGGCAGTAGGCGCTCGTATGGCTCAGAATGGGGGTCCTGCAATGCCTTCTGGCTTCCTGGCATGCTGGATGGTCCCATGCGGATGGAGCAGGTGCGACTTCCCTTCAGGGGTCTACGGGCTCCGCTTTGACAAGTTGACAGAAACGGAGGGTTCTTAGACGCAGAATCAGAGCTAAAACCAGAGGAAAAAATGTTTACCTGGTAACCGGTGCTGTTTCCTGGAAGCTGGAGGAAGATACTCCTCTTTTCCTCAACCGATTTTAGCTCACCTGGGTCCCCGCGATGAGGGCTGGCCTTTCAAAGAGGAGCGACCCTAGCAGTCAAAAGAGTTGCCCAGAGGCTGGCAGGTGATGTCTTTCTACTTGTTTCCATGGGGTGAGGGGGCTGCTGTTCCCTGGGAAGAGCTTGGGAACTATGTTTTGTTTTTTCTAAAATTTATAAGCTTGACGGAGGGAAGACGTGTTGGTCTATCATTATGCGGAGAGCTGAGCCAAGTGGCGTGCGATACAGTGACAGTTCAGACCGTGTAACCTCAACTGATGGCAGTAAAGCAAAGCCCCAGTGTGGGGGTGTTTCTGCATGAGAGGAGGCTCTGGTTAGACAGCAGAAGCCAAGAGAACATGCTCAGCAGGCTCCTTCATTCATCCACTGATATAAGGAGCATTTCCTGAGAGCTGGCTCTGAGCCAAGCAGTGCCCTCGTGCCAGGAACATGGTAAGAATGCAGTGTAGTGCCCCCCTCCCCCCGTCATGAATTAGCCTCCAGTAGGGGAGACAGACAATGCACACAGATACAAAATCGCATTTTAATAAAAATCGTAAACCGTTAGAGTGTTTTCAATAGGGGACGACACAACAACAATTTAGACTTTCTAATAATAATTTAGCTGCCTTGTGTAAAATGCCATGCAGGGGGCGAGGAGGAAAGAAGAAAGGTCAGCTCAGTCAGGATGCTGATCCAAAGTCCAGGGGCATATTTGGGGGGGATTGGACTAGGACTGAGGTGTGCAGGAGCTGATGGTGGCTGGATTTGGGATACATCGTGGAGGTTGTACCTCCAAGGCTTTTGTGGGGGGAGGGGGTTGGAGTGTTAGATATGGGGTATATTGGAAGGAGAGAAATCAAGGTTGATTTCTTAGAGTTTGGGTCTGAGGCATAGCCCAGCTAGTTGTTTTTCTTGTCCATGGGATTTTCTCTCTAATAGAGAGAGTAAACAGGAAACAAGTATATGCACATATCGTATCAATTTAGACAGTGAAATGTGCAATGAAGAAATGCATGATAAGTGCAATGGCAACTGGATTTATCCAAACTAGGTGTTTCTGAAAGAAGAACATAACTAAATCTAGATGGGTTCCATCACTCACTCGACCGTTGGACTCGTGTTCCGGTAAGAGACTTGCACGTGTGACTCCATCATCTCTACCTTTACTCATTTGATAGGAAAGAGGAGTCCATTGCTGATGCCTCCCCCAGAGGTGTCTTTTCATTTGAATTTTCAACTCAATTTTCAGTTTTACATGTATTCTGCACAGAGTTTCTCTCTTTGTTTTTCCTGAATGAAGGAGACAAAAATCTCTCTAGATTGGCCCACTCTAAGAGATAATATATAAAAGTCACAAGGCATCAGCTCGACTTATGTCTTGTAAGTACAAAAAAAGCCACGAGGGTGAATATTTTTCATATCATATTTAAAAGTCAAAATATGCATTCCATATCACTAAAGCATATAGAAATCCATTAGCTGTCATCCATGCAAAGGATAAACTTAAAAACTGATCCAATATAAATAAAGTGGGAAGTCTGGCATAAAGAATAAATCCATAACAGCACCTGAGTGCTGGCCCTGATAGATCTCAAGTTTAGATGGAGCATTTATCTGCTTTCAGACCAACGTGGGATCTGATCAGGCTAACACAAGCCTGACTCGTTTATTTAATTATTTTTTTAAAACAAAGTAAATACCTCAAAACTATTCCTCACAAGGATCGATCCAGTGGAAAATGTGAAGCATTCTAAGATACAGGGAAAGTTCTTTATGCTGACATCCTTTGGAAAATTGGGACTTAGAACGAAGAGTGCCGAGTTTCCCATTCATTCAGAAAGCCAGCCTCCAAACCGAATAGTAAAAACAAACTAAGTAGTAACAAATCAGTCATTTTTTTTTAATAGAGAGGACATAAAGATGTGGTCAAACCTCAAGGAAACATCTTTGTTCAACATTTTAAGAGTCAAATTATTTTCATTTAGAGTTTCTTTTCTTTCCTTTTCTTTATTACTCTTTCCCCTCCATGTCGTCTCCCCTCTCCCTCCCTCTCTTCTCTCTTTATCTCTATCTCTATCTCTCTCTCCCTCTCTCTTTATCTCTACCTCTCTCTCTCTCCCTGTCTCTCTCTCTCTCTCCTTCTCTCTTTGTCTCTGTCTCTGTCTCTGTCTCTGTCTCTCTCTCTCTCCCTCTCTCCCTCTCTCTTTAAGCCAGGGGACATAACTTTAAGGGCAGGGAGGAAGTTCAATAGATGACAAAGATTGGCTGTGCTAAGCCGTTCTGCAGAGCAAACAGGTATGTATTAGGGAAATAAAGGTCTGATCTAAAAGAGCTAGATTTGCGTTGAGCACGTGGCCCTGGCCAGCTGCAGGTAATGAAGGGAAAATTGCTGGCTGGTGCCGGGCCCTGAAGGTGAAGATGAGAAGATGTGAACATCAGGTGGGACTCCGCAGGGGACTAATAAAAGGATTAGAAGGTCAGAAGGGTGGAAAGAAAGGTTAATTTCATAGCAACATTTTGAGCAGGCTTAGGAGAAGTGAAAATTGTAAAGAAGGCCAAATGAGGGCTCAGAGAAGAGTTAAGTTAGATAAAATCCCAATGTGGAAGGAGGGCAAAGAAACGAAGATGACCCCTGTAGGAAGAGTGGTGAGCAGGGATAGCTAGGAAAAGACCATGCGGACCATTAGAAAACTGTGAAGTAGACATTTATGTTAGAGAAATTACCTGAGATTTTATAGTCCTTTCCAGGTAGAGCTTGATCTGAATTCGCCTCTACGTGATTTCAAATCTTGTGTACGCAGCAGTAGAAGCCACGTCCAACATTATTAGAAATAACCATTTTCCAAAGCTAGTCCTTAGAGAAACTTTAAAATTAAAAAAGAAACATCTATTCTTTGTGAATCTCAAGTGACTGGACAAATGTAAGATAAACTAAGAAAACGAGGATGATGTCTATCGACTCAACGATAGTGTTATTAGGAGCATTGTTCGGGTAAAGCCTTTTATATTCTCAGAGTGGGATTTGCTTAATCTAATAAGATGAAAGAAAGCTATTGTAAATAGACTTTTAGGTAGAAAAAAAGACTTTTTGGTACTTGTATTCTAATTGTATCATTTGGCCTGCTTTTATGGTATTTTATTTTTACATGAATTGACTTGATCTCAATCTCTTTTTCAATGATGTCAAAGAATTACACTTGTTCCTCCAATGATACACTTTGCCTTGTTATTGAAATTAATTGTCCATAGTCTGTGATTCCAGGGGCCTTATTCTTCAACTTGTCCAGAGCAGGACTGTGGTGAGTTTGGTGTCGGTTCCGAGTTTGCAAGGAGACAACTCATCTCACCTGGGAGTTCCACGTCCTTCTCTTTTTTAGGCGTCAGACATGGTAGCCTTCGGGAATTCCTCATTGAGAAGAGACCTAGCTCTCTCTCTTCGGTGACCAGGAAGTTTCAGTTTTATCCACTGTTTCTTTTATAAAAGAAAACTTTTTTGTTACAATTTTTTTGGGTCCTATCTGAATTCTTTATCTTAAAAGTATTTTTCTCACGTTTAGGCTTTTTCAATTGTTTGTTGCATTTTGGGTTCTTCATATTTTGAGAAGCTATGTCTCCAGCCCTTAGAGAGGACACATTCATGAATGGCTGTTGCTACAGCTCTTCAGCATCGTCTTTGGCACGTTGTAGAGGAAAGTAAAGCCATCGTGACTGTGAAAATCCTGAAGACTCACTTGCTCCATCAGTGGGTTGCTTGGGTCTATCAGCCACAGAGTGGTCTGCTCACTTCATTGCTCAGTTCAAAAGGGCAACAGGGAACAGAGAATCAGCGCATTAGAAATGAGGGGAAACAGAGATAGAAGATAGGAATTTTACCCCAGAGTTTCGGGCATACAACAAAAGTTGCAGGACCTTATGTTCCTCATGAATTTCTGTTCCTTTATGACTCTGCCCCCAGGTGGACAAACCAGTGGAGGCCATAATCTCAGACACCCAAAAGTGGGAGCCGGGGCAACTTTCATGATTAGGGTTCCAGAAAACGGGGTTGCTGGCATTTGGGTCACTGTTCATGCCCTCCGTGGTTTGGTTCCTTGGGTCCTGGGACCTGGATAGCTGCTGCACTCTGGATCTGTTGGACACATTGGCCCTGCCCTGACACCTGCCCTCCATTTTCTCCCTCACTCTCTGCTCTTGCTCCAACTCCTGCCTTTTCCTTCCTACTACAAGTATATTGAAATCTTTGTAGTTCTTTATCATTGGTGCCTCTATTTGTTCTTTTTTATCTGAGTATTGTTCCAATACAAGTTTTTATCTTAGGAGAGAAAGAGGAAACATTAGTACAGTCTGGACATTTTTATCGATGAATCAAATTTTAGCAAGGGGAAGTAACAAGGTGCCAAGGGTTGGCCAAACAATAAAGCCATTTTCTTTCAATTATTAACTATGACATACATTCTTTTGCATCACTGCTATTAAAATTTATGATTCCTAATGCTGTGTGCTAATTCATCTCTTTCAGATTGTAATCTAATGGAAATAAATTGTTTGCTTTGGAACCAAAAAGTACAAAGATGTTGGAGATAAACCAAGAATGAACAGATTGTCCTAGCTAATATCTGTTTACAGATATTTAATTTGAACAGACAGAACTTACATTTACTGTTCTCTTCAGCTGCAAAAAGAGCACTATTGAATGCTGTATGTTGTGCTGCGAGCTACAATGAAGTTGCTTTTTAAAATTTCTATTGAGAATTCTAAATTTCAGTGCACTTCAACTATTTTACTTTCCTTTCATTAAAATGAAACTTTGCTTATTAGATATGCATCCGACACATATGTTAAATTTATTTTCCAATATCTATTAAAAGGAAAACTTCAGCAGTGGGTAAATTGTGGCTCTGTTCTACAATGTATCAGGAAGGGTCATACACTACTGTGAGAGCATGAGTCGCATTTGTTCAGGTTTGTGAGAAAATCTATGACATTGACGTTTACATTTTTTCCTACAACAATCCTGGGAAGGACAGACATCCATATGTTTCTACTGGACCATTCAATGACCTGAGTACCAAATTAGCCAAGTTATTTGCCTAATAATTTTGTCCTCAAAGTGAAGTCTTGTCCTTTTATATCAGGGTTCAGTGTAAGGAGAGACACGGCCAGAAGATAAAAGCAGGCTTCTCTGAGTCAGCTTCTACCCTCTCTGAGACGGATGTGACCAGGCTGAGTTCTTCACATTTTTGATATGTAAGTTTGCATTTGCTTTTCCCTCCTGGCGGAGTGTGGCCTGGATTCCATTTGCTGTGGTCAAGGTCAAGATTATTACTAGTGCCGAAGACAGCCTCGCCTGTGATGCCAGGGTCTGACTCCGGAGTGCAGGTGTCTGCAAGAAGGTCACTCTCTTCTTTTACCACTCACAGACCTCTTAATGCTTCCTGCTGGCCTCTTCAGTGCTGACGGTATCTTGCTTTCTCAGTGGCTCTTTTATTTATGATGTGCTTCTTAAAAATGACAGCCGGCACATCACGGGATATAGTTCAGGGTCAGAAACACTGTCTTCTCCAACACTGGTCCGTGCACCTTGAAGCAGAGATGGGCTGTGGCTCTGTCTTTCCTCATTAGCACTTTCTTCTCAGGAGGTTCATCCATCACACGTGTAAGTAGATAACTGGGCTCTGGGCTACAGTATTGATCAGTACCACACATCCAGATCGTAACAGAAATAAAGCTTTAGACCCAGTGTGGATTCCACTATGCTAACAAAGAACTGTCAGGCACTAGCAAGTTTAATGAATTTATTAATGGATCTTTGAACAGCTAATATGCACCCAACACTTTGAGACGCTTGGAAAAAGAGAAGCACATTTTTCTGCCCAGTTGAAACAGTTGTGAGGTAGAAAAAGGCAAGTATATGTGGGGATAATTTAGGACAGTCCTAGTCCTCGAAAGGACAGGAGGACAATGACGTAGGGAGTTCTGAGGAGGGCGTGGTGGGTGACCACTGGTAGGGCGGTGAGCGAAAATGATCACATTTTCACTGGAGCTCCAACATTGAGAATAAATTGTCCGTGCGATGGCCAGATGGACATGCCTGTGACACCTCGGAGGGAAGGAGAGGACGGTGGACCACCGTCATAGGGAGATGCTGGGGACAGAGGGGTGGGAGAGGACCTGAGGGTGAGGCGAGGGTTTGATTTCATTCCCAGGGTGCTGGAAATCCACTGTGTGGGGATTCAGGGCAGGGATGTGACGTTTGACAGTGGAAGGGTCAGAGAACCCATCTTGTGCACCCTGACTTCTGTGTGCAGAATGGATTAAAGGAGGAGAAATAGTAAGTCAAGCAACATATCAGGAGTTTGGAGAACGAGTCAGATGGGAGCTGAGAGGGTGGCTTGGACTGGGGTGGCGGAGGAGAGGTAGACGGTTGGATGGGAGATAGATTTGGGGGATAAAGCAAACAGATTGCCCCGATGGACTGGAATTGGTGAGTGCAGGAGAGGAAGGATTCAGGGGAGACACCCAAATTTTCATTCTGAGCAACTGAGTCCTGTTCACTGAAGAGGTTCAGAGACGGGTGTGGGATGAATTCAAGAACTGAATGTGAGCACATGCAGCCTCAAACCTTTCGTTTGTAGGAACGGGACTGTGAGCCAGCAGGTGCATGTATGTCTACAGCTAACTTATTAAGGCCATGGTAAATGCCAGGATCTATCTGGATTGGAGCTACACTAATTTAAATAAAGCTTCATCCCTTCCATTTCACCAGATAAAATTTTCCTGCAACAAGAAATATTGAGATGTGACTGCCTCACCAACTCCCAATCGCCAGTCTTAGTTTGTTCAAAATTGATTTCATAGTCATCCTCACAAACACATTGCTCTCCCAGATTTTCTACGTGGTCTGTGGCATCAGCAACCACGCAGGCATCTGAGAGTCACATGGAAGGTCAGTGACATAGGTGGGCACTTGTCCTGCGATCTAGCCTTACCTATCACCACTCACTACCTCCAGCTTTGCTTGCAAGCAGATCAAATTCTCACAAAAATGCCGGAATGGGATATTTCCTAGTGTCTGTGCTTCCACAAGACTGGGCGTCGCCAAACGTGGTTTCTAGGTCTTCATGTAGGCGTCATTCTTCTACGCTAGTCAGTGGATGCCTTTAGGACAGGAAAAGTGTTTTATTTATCTTTGTTTTTCTATCCAATAGCACAATACATCCTGGAGAATGTGCCCAGAAATATTTGTGAACGAATAAATTTGAAATGAGAAAATACAGAACATGTGAACAACTTGGTTAGTTGTATGCACCAAGGAAATATTTTCACAAATAATTACTAGAGGAATGAATAAATGAACATTTTAATGAATAAATGAACATTTTTCTGACAATTTGAAATAAGAAGGAAAGGCATGTAAAAGCACAAAAGCTTAGCTATTGTGTTAAATACAGGTCCTTAGCAAATACATGTTGAATGAATGAATGAATGCCCATGTGCCAGTACTGAAATGAAATCTTGGCCAGCTCACGAGCTGTCTTTTTGTTTTGTTTTGTAATAAGAACGTTTAACATGAGATCTACCTTTCAGCAAAATTTTAAGTGCATGATACCATATTGTTAACTACAGGCGCTATGGGGTACAGTGTATTTCTAGAACTTACTCATGTTGTATAACTGAATGGTTGTGTTTTTAAAAATGTACGTGGCTGCTTCAACTTTAATGATCTCACAATGTAAAGGTGACTTGTGCTGATTTTTTTTTAAAATCCATATTTCAGTTTTTTTGTGCTTGTAGAGTTAGGGTTAGAAATTCTTGTAATTAGTTCTCTTGGGGCAATATTTTTCTATGGTGTAGCGAGGGAAATGTTAGCTGCTAATATCCCAAATGTTATAAGTTCTAGAATGTTACAGCCGATCACCATAAATTGGTATGGGCATCCCTAATACCCATCCCTACGTCTCCCCTCCCAGTGCGGTCAACACACCCCTCAGGTCTCCAGACTTTGGTTTAATATGTTTTTACGGGAGTTGATTCTTAGCTCTTTGTGCCCTCAGATAAGCCGGAAGTGTCACCGCAGCATCAGCGGGCCAAGCCATCAGGAACTGAGAGGATGTCAAGCAACAACATCCATGTATTTGATGGCTGGAAGAATAAGTAAACAGTGATAACCCAAAAATCCTGTTCAGGTGTCTCAGACCATCCAGGGCAGTGAGAGGAAGGCAGGCAGGGACTCTCCGGGCCCAGCCAGTGGCATCCTCATGGCCTGGCCTATGCCTGATGGGGTGATGTTTCTTGTTTATTTTGGAGGTCAAACGGCTGAGGGGCAATTCCTGGAAACGATTACAGTGTGCTTGTGGCATCCAGAAATCTCGATCTCTGAGTTTGGGCTTTAAAATCCAAATAGATCAGCTCAGGGTAGACACCTCGCTGGGCAGGCAAGCGATTTGGGACTTTGAAATGCTGATGAATATTCAAGGAGATTTTTATGCAATGAGGAAAATCACCAGCACCAGCAGGAGCACTCAAGGGACCTTTCCAGGATGGCAACCCAGGCCAGCAGCTCAGGACAGAAATGCAATGACGTGGTAATCAATCATAAAAAGAGGAACAAAATCCTGAGAAAGAGTAAACACGTCTTCTAGCACTGTTAGCTGGGTCAGTCAACTCCTGATGAGCAAAGGACCTGTGTGATCCTGAAATTCCCGTGAGGGGATGGACAGGAGAACAGGAGGAGGCAGTGGAGCTGCGTGCAGGCCTCTGCAGATGAGAAAACCCTGCGGGCTCCCGTGTGCGAGAGATGGGCGGTTGTATTTCAGTTCCTCCGAGGAGGTGCACGATTGCATGATTTGTGTTGACCACAACCCACTTTACCACTGGTTTAGGATGACACATCTCTCTATGGGGTGACAGTTAAACTCTCTGTGCCCCAATTTCCTCATCAGTAAAATGAAGATAATGTGAGTAGCTCCATCACAGGTTGTTGTGAGGATTAAATAAAGCCGCATATTTAGAGGAGTGTCAAGGACATATACGTGCTATAACATTTTTAAAACTCATTTTAATTCACATAGTTAAATGCCACCACAGGACAAGTGGTCATAGCAAAACATTCTGGATATTGGAAGATCTACTGACTTTCTGAGTTTGCTGCTGAGCCAGGATCTGGGCAACCTGACTGGTCCAAACTATACCAGCTCGTCCAGGTAGGAAGGAGAAAGAGAGAGATGGTGAACTGCCAGGGCCTGAGGATTCCTCATATGCACAGTTGAGTTGCTTCTCATGCAGGTATTAGGATTTGCTGTCGAAAGCAGAGGTGCATAGAGTTGCTATAACCATTGTGGCCAATGGAATCAGTGGCATCAATTCTGCAGGCCCCACTGTACACCCGTGTCCTTTGCCTACAGCCCTGAAGTTCCTCTGACTAGAGGCAGGTCCCTCCTCCACTTCCTCACTGGGGCCTGGGCCATCCACTGATTCAGTCACTACATGGTGGGCACAGGTGACGTTGCACAGGTCACATCCAGGGTTTTAAGTGGCATTGCCTCTGTCTGCTTGCTTTCACGCCCTTGTCATTTGCTTGAGAAGAAGGAAACTGGCCAGCCTGCTGTCTAGGGAGGATGAAAGACAGCTAGACCTGATCCACAGTGAGCCTGTAGCTTAGACCACCCATTGGAGCCCAGTCTACATCAGCTGACTCCAGATACGCACAGAATAGGTGCTTCCTGGATATGCCCTTAACTGTTCATGGTTCTTACCTGGCAACCACTGCCTGTTCCACTCAAGGCAGCCCTCTCTTGTGAGTCACACATAGCATGGTTTTACGGTGCTTTTGACTGGGTTGAGCAGCTGGGGAGGTAGCTGGCTTGCAGGGAGGAATCATGCTCTTAAGCTTTAGTAACATTTCTCATGAAACTTTGGAATCTGTCACAACTCTCAGCAAATACGATGCTCACAAGTGAGGCCCAGGGACAGGGACCTTGGGACCCGGCTAACAGAGGAGAAAACCCAACCCTCCCCGTGAGGTGTGTGCCTATGGTTCACTCACGTAAGTAAGTGTGCTTTTGATGCAGTTACGCTATGTTTATTTTTTAATGATTTTTAGGTTTTTAAACATCTAAAGTAGTAAAGCAGAAGCAGTAAATTAAGAAGTGGCTGCCATAGACAGAAATGCCGAAAATTTGGAAAAGAGAAGGGTAAATAGGAAAAAAGATGAGAAAATGGATGTAAGGGTTTATGAAGCAGCACGGGTGTTCTGAGTCGTGTTCCCTCAACGTATTCGCTTCTGCGTTCTAACTGTGATGTCAGAATTACTTAATGTTCATTAGACATTTTTATCCTCATATTGACGGTACTCCATCATCCTGAAAAACTGAAATTATGTTTATGATTATTGATTAGAATGAGATAGGAGGGAAGTTTGTAAAACATCAGGTAGTGGATTCAAAATAGTTAAAGTAATAGAGACTTGCTCGTCAAAGGTGTACATTTTGGTTATCTAGATATTTCACTTTCGTGGAACTCTCCCAATTATCAAGATTAGCTAAATGAAACACTGCTATGTGTGCGATTTACATTATTTTTTTTTGTTGAAAATAATCCACAATCCTAAACTATGTGGCTAATTTCAGCCCTTGTTGATTCTTCTATGAACCTGGTGTTCAATTTGACTCACAAACTTCTCAGAGATAATGACTAGAACATGTTTTTCTTTCTTTGCATATAAGTAGATACGACACACAAAATTATTTTCTTTCTCTTGATTTTTCTAAACACAATTTACAATACAAAAAGGGCACATTTCTAGTGGATGTAGCAGCTGGTGTTCTCCCCTACCGAGCCTTATGCTGGTGTAGATGAGATAGGTTTAGACACCTAAGAGACAGACTTGGAAAGTCATCACCACTCTGCCTCACACTTTCCAAAATACGTGAAACTTCCCTGTACATTTTCTTGTTCTTTCACTTGTTACCATTATCATTTTAAAACTCAGTAAAAAGTGTAAAGATTAAGGGACATAGACAAGAATGGTTTTAATAAGATAACTACATGTATTTATTTTTCATTGTTTATCTGTAGAACAGTTATGAGATAAAGACAAGCAATAAGAATAAAAAGAATGATTTGTCATTCCAACATCCAGAGATGACCACAGTTCACATTTGTTATAAATCCTTCTAGATGCTCAATTCATGCCGACAAATTTAACTTCTGGAAAGTTATAGGTATGACATTGCTTCTTCCTCCTTCTCTTCCTCTGCTTTCTCCCTCTCCTTCTTTTTCTTTTTTTTCCAGAAGGGGAAAACTTTTATTTGACTAAATAAAACTTTTTTTTTTTAAAGATTTTATTTTTTTCTTTTTCTCCCCAAAGCCCCTCTGGTACATAGTTGTATATTCTTCGTTGTGGGTCCTTCTAGTTGTGGCATGTGGGACGCCGCCTCAGCGTGGTCTGATGAGCAGTGCCATGTCCGCGCCCAGGATTCGAACCAACGAAACACTGGGCCGCCTGCAGCGGAGTGCGCGAAGTTAACCACTCAGCCACAGGGCCAGCCCCTTGACTAAATAAAACTTTGAAACTTTTAAACAGCAAAGTCTATCCAAAACAAGATAGCAAAGGTTAAAAAGAAATTACAAAAGAGGAAACAAGTGTTTGCAGAGTGTAATGCCACCAAATTAATTTATGGATGACTAAGCTTATTCCTAAGCTTAACTTGGGGTGCTATTGTTTCTATTCGTTTGTTTGTTTTTTCTAAATCAGTCAATATTTAGTAATGTAAATATTAAGTTACAAAATTCTAATAACAGCTCTTGCATATAGAAATGGTCTTTATTTTTTCGAATGTCTCCACCTGGTCAGGTCAAACTCAATTGTGTGAGAAAGAGTGGAACGTTAATACTTAAATTATCTTAAGAGCGTCCAATAAAGTGGAAATAATGTATTCATAAGAATTGTGTAAACATCATCCGTATCCAAAAAAACACTATTGTAGGAATTATGATTCTATCAGACTTTAATAAGAGCCATGTAGCCTCAATCAAATAACACCAGTTAAATAGAAAAGAGAGAAGTCAAAATTACTTTTAGGGAGGGAAAACACAGGCGGATGTCCTTCTGTCTTGCCCATGAGCAGGGGTCCACCTGCCTGCCTTCTCCCTGGGACCTAAAGATTCAGCCGTCTCTGACCTTCCCCAGACTCTGCTCTTCAATAGAAGCTCAAAAGGAGCATTGGGAGAGGCTGAAATTGAAACACCACTCTCGCCCTTTTTTGCTGTTGCATGACTGTTTTCTTCTCTTAGCTTGTTATGATTCTTCTCAGGTGACAACTTTGCCAAGCAACTTGTGTGAGTTTTTTTTGTTACGAGAGAGACCCGGCTTTCATGGAGGGAAGTGGTTCCTCCAGCGCTTTCTTTGGGTCTTTGGCCATCTTCCTGAGGAGTCGCTTCTGAGCGCGTGGCTGATGTTCCCACACGCTTTGGGAAGCTTCTTCTCTAAGAGGAAGATTCCCTTCTCAGCGGATTTTCTGCAGCGTTGCCTTACACGTTCCTCTTGTAGTTCAGGCCGTATTTGAACTTTCCGCTGAAGCTTTTGAATCTCACTCTCAAGCTGTGAATTTTCAGACTGCTAAGGTGCTCAGTTCCACGAGTTTTCATTTGACCTGCAAGCCCTTTGTTTTATCTCTTCATACTTGGGTAGAATATTTTAAAAATATGCCTGTTTTTCTCCTTAAAGCCTTTTTTTAAAATTAATAAACTTCATTCCTTAGAGCAGTTTTAGATTTCTGTAAAAACTGCACAGAAAGGACAGAGTCTCTCTACCCCAACCCCAGTTCTCCTGTTATTAACATCTTGCATTGATGAGGTACTTTCGTTATCACTGATGAACCAATATTGATACATCATTATCATATATATTATTATTAACTAAATTCCTTAGTTGACATCAGAGTTCATGCTTTGTGTTGTATATTCTATGGGTTTTGCCAAACGTACGATGTCGTGTATCCACCATCGCAGTATCATATCCAACAATTTCGTTGCCCTCAAAATCCTCTGTGCTCCACCTCTTCATCCCTCCTCCCTTCATCCCACTCCTGGCACCCACGGATCTTGTTACTGTCTCTAGTTTTGCCTTTTCTGGAGTGTCACACAGTTGGAATCCTACAGTATATAGCCTTTTCAGACTGACTTCTTTCAACTAGCAATATGCATTTACGATTCCTCCTTGTGTTTTCATGGCTCAACAGCTCATTTCCTTTCACTGAATACTATTCCATCATCTGTCTGGACTGTAGTTTGCTGACCTTTTCACCTATGGATTGTGGCTAAGTTTTGGGAATTATGAATAAAGCTGCTATAAACAGCCTTGTGCAGGTTTTTATGTGGACATAGCGTTCAGTTTGTTGGGGTGAACACCAAAGGCCGCAAATGCTGGATCGTAAGTGTATGTTTAGCTAGGTCAGAAAGTGACAAATGTCTTCCGTAGTAGCTGGACCATCTTGAATTTCCCCATTGCATTGCCTTTGCTCTTTTGTCAAAGATCAGTCGACTTATATTTGCGTATTTGTATGGGTTTTTTCTAGGCTCTCTATTCTGTTCCATTGATGTATTTATCTTTTCTTTCACCAGTGTCATACCATCTCGATTACTGCAGCATTGCAGGTATGTCAGTCCTCCAACTTTGTTCTCCTCCTCAGTATTGCATTTGCTATTTTGTGTCTTTTCCCTTTAAAAACATGGAATATATCTCCACTTATTTATATCTTCTTTTTTTTTGATGAGGAAGGTTGGCTCTCAGCTAACATCTGTGCCAATCTTCCTCTGTTTTTTGTATACGGGACACCAAAACAGCATGGCTTTGATGAGTGGTGTGTAGGTCTGTGCCCAGTGTCTGAAAGTGATGCTAGCTAAGCTACATATTAAAGTAATATATAGATGTATCTCATGATGGTGAATGCCAATATTTCAGGGGGCTTAGGTTTCTAGAAGAAGCTAGCGATTCAGTTGTTTGACAGGAGTGAACATTGGAAACAGAACAGTTTGCTGTTGAAGTCTGTCCAAACCCCAGGAAATCATGGAATATCTGATTCATCACCATACCTCTGTGTGGTGGTGATCTATACAAAAAGAAGGAGCTGAGTAAGACGTGTTTCATTTCTTCCTAAGCATTTAACTTAGATTGAGTGGGTTCTGGGACATTTTACTTTTAGCAATAAAATGGAACATTTCTCTGATCACCATTAACAAGCAAATACCCAGAAAGAGGTCGGAGTACTTTGAATTGGGTCAAGCCTCATTTCTGATTTCTGGTTTTGTGTTCTCTGGGTCCCTCTCAGTGTGGTGCACAAGGGCTCATGTGGAAAGGGTATGACACACCGAAAGCCCTGGGCACACAGGAAGGGCAGGGCCCTTTAATCTTGCGTCATCAGTATTGTTGGAGACAGTGTTTTAATCAACTCGGGCTGCCATCACAAAATACCACAGATCCTTGGCCATTGCTGGTGGGAATGTAAAATTGTGTAACCACTATGGAAAAATAGTATGATGGTTCCTCAAAAAATTTAAAATAGAACTGCTGTATGATCCAGCAATCCCACTTACAGGAGTATATCCAAGACGATTTAAAGCAGGGTCTCTAAGAGACTTTTGCACACTCATCTTTATTGCAGCGTTACTCAGAACAGCCAAGAGGTGGAAGCAACCCAAGAGTCCACCGATGGGTGAATCGATAAAGTGAATGTGATATACGCGTACAATGCAATAATATTCAGCCTTAAAAAGGAAGGAAATCCTGTCAGTAGCTGTAATGTGGCTGAACCTTGAAGACATGATGCGAAGTGAAATAAGCCAGTCACTAAAGGACAGACACCGTATGATTACACTTACGTGAAGTCCCCTGAGGAGTTAGAAAGTGAGATGGTGGGCACCCAGGGCCGGGGGTGGGAGGACGGTGGAGTCACTGTTTAATGGAGATGGAGTCTCCGATTTGCAATATGAAAAGGTCTGAGATTCGTTGCACAACGTGTGAATGTCCTTAATACCACTCAACTGCGCACTTAAGACGGTAAATTTTGTTACGTGTTTTTTGCCACAGTTTTTTTTTTTAAATAAAAAAAAGAGATGTGAGGCAGCCACGGCAAAAATCCTTCGAGAGTTCTACTGGTATCACAGAACTAGTAAACTCTCTCGTGGTGGGAAGAGCATTAGTCTTAAAAAAGAAAACATGCGTATTTCGAGCGGGGGCACCCGCAGCAGTGTAGCATTGGCCCCTTGATACTCAGTTGCTTCATCTGTCAAACGAGGACCCTAATTTCCTGCCCGCCAGTCACAAAGTGCTGGATAAAGATCAAACAGGGCTGTGAACGCATAGATTGAGGTATTAAGTCCTTCAGAATATAGCCTATATTCACTATAATTCCTTTTGAGAATCATGACGTATTTCTCTTCTTTGGAAAAGCTTCCATCCAGAGCTGTAGATTTTGTAAGCAACTGGATTTAGTTCATGCTTGTTTTGCGATAATTATCTTGGAGAATTGGTTGTATCTCATAATTTCTTTTTGCAATTGCAGTAATGAATTCGAGGCTTCTTTTGTTTCTTGCTTTCCCAGCGTGGTGCTTTCCGTGTAAGCCACGTGCTATACCGATTCAGGATTTTAATTACTGAAGCTCTAGCCACCTCACACGGGCATTGTGAAGATTAATGTCTATTTGGTAATTTAAGTTTGTAATATGATTTGAGTTCCTTTGAGGACAAGTTTTATATAAATGTCTTATAATGGCTGTAATGATAAGAAAGAAACCAAATGGCAATAAAAATTAAAATGAGACAGAGAACCATTTTCTGTGAAAAATCTAAGCAAAACAACCAAGAACCCGAAAATCAGATGAACTATTGTGTGTGAATGTTTAAAATGCTGAAAGTATCTCCATTATTCCTTTGAACACAAGGAGAAGTACATATTTCATTGTATTCAAGGATTGAGAGGACAACAGGTAAAGAATGTATGTCATGCCTGCTTTCTTTTGAGTATGTCTCATGGGAGAAAAATGTATTCTAAAATGATTGACAACTCTGGGAAAAATGAGAACATCTTTATTCTAAGTACCACGTTCAGAGTATATCATGAAAACTATGAATTTGCATAAATAAAATATAAATGTTCCTGTGGTTATTTGGTACCCCCCAAGCATGTCCAGAACCATTTCGTTTCATTCTCTGTCACCTGATGTCCTTCTAGATTTTGGAATAAGATTGTCCCCTGCTAGACTTCCCACAGCCTGACTCAGTGAGGCCACACTCAGAGCTCCCTGTGGGCACCAGGATAGCAATTCTCTCTTGGTTGATGTCCATAAAGATTTGGCTTACTCAGCCATTATAAACAAAGGACGAACAGGGAAGAGATTCAGGGAGAGAAATGACACCTTCAGAAATGCAAGCCAGTGAAAAGAAGAGACCAAAAACTAATAACACAAAACTTGACAATAAAGATATTAGATACAGAGAACAAAAGACATAAAAAGATACACTTTATCACAAAAAAATGAGTAAGAGAGATGCGAGCGTTGAGCACAGTGGAACAAAGGGAAGACAAAGAGGAGACAGAAAGGACCACTCATGCAAGAAGGGCGCAGAGCAACATCTATGCACAGTATCCACAGGTGAGACTCCAGCATGACTGGATTACAGGATCCCGCAAATGTCTTGTGAAGTGTGTGATGTGTGACACAGATAGGAGCGTGGCAGGTGCACAGGACCTGGGGCCATAGCCCACTTTGGGAGGCAATGCAAATGTCTTGGTGACAGATCATGCTTGGGTACCTGGAAATTCCAGCTCTCTCTGCTCACTGCTGGCTGTGGGACAGCTGTGCTTTCCAGAGAATCCCTGAGAATGGGATGTGTGTATTTTGGAGCAAATATGCTGCTTTTCATCCCCATACCTCTACCCTCCAACTATCCATAATCTCTTTAAAAGCTGCAGAACTAGGTTCCAGGGTATTATCAATTTTTGATTCTAAATATAACTCCAATTCCAGCCAACCTTATCATATTCATAATGTCGAAGGACATAAATGCTTATATTTGGAAACAGTGAATTTTATTAGTCATTTATTTAATACAATTATGCCAAGACTAAGATCCTAAAATTGTATTTTTTTCTACATTTCATCACAATTCCTTTTCCAAAGAGGTTTTCACCTGTAAATGTGTTCGTGTTGCTTTCTTTCCCTTATATGCTAATTAAATTAAGGTATTGATTAATTTTTTAGATAACTTGACAAAGATTTTTAAAAAGATAATCAACTTTCTGACTCATTGAAGACTTTTAAAAAAGGCTAGAATATATTTCTTTAATGTCACATAATTAATTTATTAAACAACTGGTCATTGAATGTGTCTTCACGTCCCTCCCTCCCTACGCAGCTTCAGATATAGATGGAATCAAGAAAACAACCGTGACCCTGAAATTCACAGAAGATGCTTAGATTGGGGATCAAAAAGAAGGGCACATGGAGACCACATTTCACCTGGGATGCAAATAATTCATTTTGTAGTCTTACATTTTATACTCAACGTCTTCCTAGTTTGTGTCTATTTAATGTAGTCAAAGTAATAAATCCAAGCCATTGTTTTCCGTCTTTATGGAGAAATAAAACAGAATATCAAGAGGCCAATGTACCTTCCAACAAGGGAGTCCCACAGGGAAATTAACATTCTGAACCCATGAACAATTCTGAAGTGAGATGATGACTAATAATTTAATATTGAAATTACCTATGACGTTGATGTGCTCTGTTTGTGCTGGAGCAGAATCTTTGGCAGTGATGGTGCAACGGGAATCTTTTCTCTTCTCCGTCACTGGAAGGACCACAGGCTTGGGCTGGGCTTTCCTTGCTAAGAAGCTCTGGGTTGGTGTTATGGACTCAATGTTTGTGTCTCCCCAGCATCCATATGTTTGAATCCTAACCCCAAGGTGATGGTGTTAGGAGGTGAGGCCTTTGGGAGGTGACTAGGTCATGAGGTGGAGTCCCCATGAATGGGATTAGTGCCCTTATAAAGGGGACCCCAGAGAGCTCCCTCGACCCTTCCACCATGTGAAGACATAGCAAGAATTTACCATCTATAAACCCAGAAGAGGGTTCTCACCAGACACCAAATCTGCCAGTGCCTTAGTTTTGGACTTCCAGCCTCCAGAATTGTAAGGAATAAATGTCTGTTGGTTAGAAGCCACCCAGCCTATGGTAGTTTGTTAGAGCAGCTAAGTCAACTAAGACAGTCAGTATAATTTCCCTCTTTTGAGTCAGGGCAAACCTAGGGCTGATGCTCCTCAGACCCTTGTTTGGAGAGCATAGGTATGTCAAGAAGAGGATGTTGCACATTCTAAGAGATCTTCCAAACAGAAGGTGACTATTGAAGTGAACAGCAGCTTCATCTGGGGATTGTTGCAATTCCAGATACGTTGCGAAGGTCCATGGGGATCCCAAGGTGGTTAGATGTGCACCCCACTTCACACACAGATTTCTGGAGCTGGCAGCTTAGCTTGGAAGCCCAGCTTTGTAACTTACTAGCTTAGTAGGATCACCTTGGGCAGTCGACTTCACCTCTCTGCATCTGGTCTTCTCATCTCATAGGATTATTATTGTGAGAGTGGAACAAGGTGAAGGAGAAGTGCATGATCTGGCACGCAGTGAGACCTCGTTAGGACAGACCTTGTGGAGGGTGCTGCCATGGCGTGCCTGGAGCACTCGGTCTGCACAGTCCTCTGAGCAACACTTCACAGCAGCACCATGCAGCAGAGGAAGATCAGGGAGGCAGGGACTAAAACCCTGTCTCCATTCCTGCTGGAAGCCAGAGTCACAGGACCAGAGTAATCAATGGAATAACAGACAGAATAATGAAACTTGACTGATACGATTTATTGCTGCCCTTGGTGTTTTCGCCTTGAAGCTGTTTATTTTATTTACAGAAACCAAACAAAAGATGACATTTTTTACTCATTCAATAGAAGACAACTTCATTTATTTAAGTGTAATTATCTAGTGTTATTTTCCTTTTCATCATTTCTATTGCCATATCTATGACGTTTTATGATCCATGCTTCTGTTGAATGGTTAGAAAGTCAGGCAAGTATGTCTGCTTTTTGCATGGCTGCTCATGGGACGCTCTAAAAGTGCTATTTTAATGAGCACTGCACAAATCATTGTGGAATAAGAATCAAAATTCAAACCTAGAAACTTTGCATCACATGAATACTTATTAGTATTGAATGATTTCAAATTTTTGTGGAGAAAATTACTGATTTCCAGAGATGTGCGAGATACAAAATACATGAGGTTTGTTAATCCTCCAAACCACCTAAGGGAGTAAATATCGGTAGCTCTATTTTGCCAATTAGGAAACAGAAGTTTTTAAACTTAAATGAGTTTTCCAACCTAGTTAGTAACAATAATGGTACATTTCCATGCAGCTTCTGAGATTCCAGAATATCAAATTTTTCTCTAAACCAACTCCAGGGTTTCTTATACCTTTAACAGTAGAAATGAAGCACAGGATTTTAGAGCCGAGACACTTCATGAAGCTTTCGACGTAAGAGGAGATTGAGTGTAAGCTCAGTTAGGTCTCCGGGGGCTGTTAATGACAGACAGGACCAATGCAGGGCTCTCTTCTACTTATACGCCGTTCAAACACAGATGGAGCCACCACAGACGTTTCCACTCTCAACTCAGGTTGGTGACTAGACATTCTAAGAAGAGACGTGGGCTCAGATGCCATTATTTTTCCTTATCTTCCCAATGGCCCTATCACTAGGTTTGGAACTTGTTGAAGCTACCCTACTAAATTAAAACCCTGCCCATATTTAAAGGGGAAGAAGATGGATCCAAGAATCCAATTTTATTCTAGATGGAACAGCAACTAGATGACATCCTTTCGTTAAAAGAAATATCACATGCTCTTAATTAGAAAAACGGGATAAGGTTTATGAGAAGGATAGTGATGGCCACACAGAAGATTTGGGGTTGAGAATAAACAGTGGAGAGGAGGGATGTGTTTCCAAGAATATTCCCGGCTCAGACTGGAAGATTTGTGGACTCAGCTATGCCAGTGTAAGGACAACGCTGGGGGAGAAGAGTTATTTTATGTTCATTTAATCATCAATTCAACCTACAATGTTTGTTGATCACCTACAGTGTATCGGGCACAATCCCAGGCAGTGGCTGTAAACCGGAAGGGCTCAGGGATGTAAGAGTTCTTGTGTCAGAGGCTGAGGCTGGCTGTGATGCAGACGGTGTGGCAGTTAAGACTTCACTGGGGAAGAGAGAAAATTGCTGCCTTAAAAAGAGGCGAAGATAAGGAGGAGCCATGGGACCAACTAGGATCACGGAAGACAACGTGCCCTGCCATTTGGATGTAGAGCAAGGCCGCCTGTTCCCTGAGCCTCCGTCCTCTCCCTCCCTTCAGAGGGGGTGGCCACAGTGTCACAGTGACATTCCCCACTGTCACTGACAAGCAAAGACAGGGACTCTATCCAAGGATGAGGCATATACCAGAGAGACTGGATGGTCTGTTTTCCCTGAGGCCACAGTATGATGGGGACGCAACAGTGAAGGAAGGGAAGGTAGGTGAATAGACAACTTGGCTTGAGTTTTCATCTTCCTGAAATGACGATAAGCAGTACAGAGGTTGTGAATTGAAGAAACCCATGAGATTCTATGGTTTATCCCAACTAGGAAAGGCTTTGTGGGAGGAATGGAGATAATCTTACAGTGACATGAGGCTACAGCCGTCTCAACTTAGTGAGAGAGAGAGAGATGCGGCCTTATTTTCTACCAGAAACTAGAAAAATAATACGAGTGACTGCTTAAAGAAGGAGATAATTCTATCATTGAACAAACACGAAAGACAATCTTGGGGGGAAAAGTCAATGACCATAGGCTAAGACAGTGATTTTGCAGGAAAGTTCGAGATGGGAGGGAAAAGCTTCTAATCACTTCCTGGACCCCAGGAGGCTCCTTCTCATCACCAGCTACTCGCTCTCCTGTCCTCCTCACTCCACTCTCCTCCCCTCCCCTCCCTTCAATTCATCCCACCATGAGCCCTAAAGTTTCTCAACCTTGTGTGTCTAACAGAATCGACTTTGGCAGTTGTTAAGGCACGTTTTAAAATTCCATACTGTGGACCCATTGAATCAGCTTCTTTTGGTGTAGAGATGAGCACATGTGCTTTGAAAAAGTACCCAAAGGATGGGTGTGCAGTTAGGATGAAGAAACACAGCTGGAGCAATGGGCCATGATGGGGCATGAGCATGAGGACCACAAGTGGGAAGACAGCCAACCTAGAGATCATCATTCAGACCAGGGTCGAGGTGCGCAGGACTACACACCTGCATTCCACAGCACTGTCGCTGGATTAGGGTGGGAGTTTGCATGTACATTCCAGAAAAATGTTAGCATCTGCCCAGCAGATGTGAAGACAGGTGAGACAGACAACCTTGACTTCCAGGACAGGACGAGCTGGGCAAGTAGCTCAGGACAGCTTCGCAGCTTCCTGGACAGGCTGCTTTGAGTAAAATGGAACTCAGGGACGTGGCCTCCTTTTAAATGATGGAGTAGCAGTAATACAGGGATCATAGAAATTTACATAATTATTGTGTTTTTCAGTGTTTACTGTGTGCACGCACTCTGTCTAGCCCTCAACAACCATTATCTCCTAAGTTGGTGGTCTCTGCCTAGTTACAGGGCTGCAGATGTTGAGGGTCAGGAAACAGGCTCTTTGGAGTACCCCACCTTTTCCTCCCTCATTTTTATCCATTTTCCTGCCCATTCATCAGCTGCTATCCATAATTGTGTGTTAGCTCAACTTAGAAGTAACTACGTCACAACAGGAATAGAATCACAAGCCTAGGCAGTAACCCCCGCTCTGACAATTACCGTAGCCCAGTTCTGTGCCTCTCGTGCAGCCTCTGCCTTGGGGCTGTATGTGCTGAATATGAAGGTGAGGGTTGATGTCTAAGGGTAATGCGGGGGTACAGAATCACTTCTCAACCCATTGATCTCACCCCATTTATGAAACCTGTGTTTCTCTTTTTCACCATCAATTACTACACAGTTGAAAACCTCAAACCTACCTTTCATTCTGAATTGTTTGATATTGTTGTCACCACGGGATGCCAGATAATTGTTTAGGATCCATTTAGTCCAAACCCTCCCAGTTCTGTACCATAATTATCTCAGAATTCTTCCAACTGGCTTCCCAGCTTCCTCTCTATCTCCTTCCCCAAAGTTAGCCTGCCCCAAACAGCATTTGTATCAAGTCTATACATTGCTTAAAATCCGTCAGAGTTTCACACTTCTCTTAGGATTAAGTCCAAATATCTCCAACAGACTTTCAACTATCTCCCTAATCTGATTTCACCCTCTAAATGGAACCTCTCCTCCCACTCGTCAGAATGCAGGTCAGTCCAGCCCAGCCCATCCTTTCCTTGTGCCGGGAGCACATGTGCATGGATTTGTGAATGCTGCTTCTCTCACCTGAAGTACCCTCTCCCTCTCTCTGCCTTTGCTGATCCTATTAAACCATTCCATACATCTTTCCCACTCATTGTCAGAGGCAGACTGTCGCAGTGCCCAAGAAAATAGTTTCTGGAACCAGAACAATCTTGACTTGAGTGCAATTTCCACTGCTTCATAGCTGTGTGAACCTGGGAAATTAAACTCAAACTCTCCAATTGTCACTTTCTGGATCTCTCCAATTCTGGCTACTATTTATGGCTGTTGTGGTGACAAAGGGGCCGACGGCCGAGAAGCGCTTGTCCGGTGTTTGGTACATCGCGGATGCCTAATATGTTGTTGATCTTCTTGTTCTTGTTCACCTCATTGTTGCCACAGGTTCCTGGTTCCCATAAACCTGGACCGCCTCAGTGGGTGGCAGACCATTTGCTCAGGAAACTGCAACTTTCTCCCATCCAAAATCGGCATACACTGGCTGCTGAAGAGACTGCCTTTTTCCAAGCCAAAGTGCTTCCAGTGGTGAGGCTGCTGAGCAGAAAAGTAAGACGATATGGATTTATTTTATTTGCGGTGATTATTGCCACCGTCAGCACACTCCACAGGCCTGAGGACCCAAGAGCATCTCCACAAACCCTTTATGCCCTTTCTACATCTTTCCACTCAGGAAGTCCGGCTTGGTTGGCCACCACACTCAGCGCCTGAGCTTCCCCCAAGCTGAGTTCCTCTGGCTCAAATCATCACTGCCTTCATTTGCATGATATTTCCTCATCAGGGTGTAATCGATGTAACAGACACCCATGATCAAAGACCAGACCTCAGCTTTACTGGGAGCTGAGCTCCTTTAGCAGAGCTCTCAGTTTACCCGACTCTGCAGACACAAAGTACAAATGTCTGCAGTTGTGGAGTCTCCTCTTGCACATTTGTCTGCATCTCTACAAGGTCCTGTGTCCTAAAGAGTTTTCCGCAAATATATTAACTTGATACTTTCTTTTATAACTACACCTGTGCAGTAGCTTCTACTTCTGACCATGACAACACAAAGTCCCCTCACCTTCTCCACATATTTGTTGAAAACATGCGTCTCCCTGTAGAAAGGACACCTCTGTGTTTTCCCACACTGATTTCTTCTCTGAAAACCAATAAGCTACAGTATATAATTCACTCTAAGCTGTGCTTTATATTATTGTAGACGATTTATGATCGAAAACTCAGTGGTTGAACAAAACTTCAATTTAAGGCTTATGTAAACTTAGTTGATCCATACGCGCCATTTTGGTAGATACTATTAGAAATTCATGTGCGAACTGTAACTACTTTCGGACACACTGTTTTATTCGCCCCACCTTAGCATCACGAAGAGCTCATGCTTCTTCCAGAGGACTTTATTTTTTCTGAGGCAGACAGGACCACAGAGGAGTGGTCTAGGACCAACAACTGACAAATTGGCATCTTGGGACAAAGGCCCAGTTGATGTACAAGAAATACAGAGTTTATACCTGAGATAAAGGACATAAGTGGGTAGTTGTGACATCCTGTCCCCTCCCTAAGGGGTCAGGCAGGGGGGTCAGCAGGCCAGAGCACACTCCCAGCCAGGTCAACTGTAGATTCATTGGCTTTAAGTCAAAGGTGGGGGAGGGACCCAGGTGCCCTTTATGTCACTGGGTAAGGGAACTCTTGCAAAGCCATATTTGCATACCCTGCATTGCATTTCTCCCTGGGTCTTCAGATCTACACAGGCCTGGCCCCAGCCATGCCTAACTGCCATGTGCTGCCTCTGTTGCTTCCATTGTCACAGCTTGATGCCCAGCAGTCCGCTCTTTAGACTGGACTCTGTCTATTTTCTGCACTAGTCTAGGGATCATTAGAAGCATTTTCATTTCTTCCTAACAGCAATGGGATATTACAGATCCATCCTTATTTTCTGCTTGAAGACATGGAATTGGACACTCATTGGATCTTAGTAGAGAAACAGAATCTGGGTGACAGGGGTTCAAATGAGATCACTCTGATTACTTCAGGATGCAGCCTTTTATCTGAGATGGTTTCAGGCACTGTGCTCTTTTTGGTTGGTTTTGTTTTATTTTATTTTTTTAAATACCATTAGATCACATTGATGTTTGATGGTGCTAATTTAATATTTTTTTCCCTCATTCCCTTCACACTTCACTTTAATATAGGTGCTTATTAATTAATTTTCCTATTTCTGAATTTCTTTCCAAGAACTTTGATGTACTTTTACACACATTTTCATACAAAATTTTATGTCTAAGTTATGACAAAGCCTCTGATTTTAGGAAGATATTAGCTTTTTTTTCCTTTGTTTTGACGCTTGGCTGAGCACCCTGGGTGGATGTCAGTGTTGAACGTCCAGATTACTCCTTCCATGAGCATCGGCTGTGCACAGCACCAACTGCCTGAAAGTGACAGAACCACAAGCAGACAGGAGCCTCAGCATTCTCCCCGGGTCATGCCATGGGGTCAAAGGCTTGAGATTTAGGATATAATATACAGATGGTGTTGCCATACATTTAATAAAAGAAAGGAAAGACAATGTAGAAATATTCCGACTCTCAAGGTTTTATGTAAAATCCTCCTTTAAGCGTGAATAGACATTTCTACAAAGAAGACATACAGAGGGCCAACAGATATATGAAAAACCGCTTATCCTCACTCATCATCAGGGAAATGTAAATCAAAACCACATGAGATACCACCTGTTAGAATGGTTATTATCAAAAACAAACACATAAATAAAAGACAGCAAGTGTTGGTGAGGATGTGGAGAAATTGGAACACTTATGCACTGTTGGTGGGAATGTAAAATTGCACAGCCGATGTGGAAAACAGTATGAAAAAATGAAAAGTAGAACTACCGTGTGATCCAGCAGCCCTTCTTCTGGGTATGTATCCAAAAGAATTGAAATCAAGATCTTGAAGAGATATCTGTGCTCCCATATTTGCTGAAGCATTATTCACAATATCAAAGATGTGGAAACAACCTAAGTGCCCATCGACAGATGAACGGATAAAGAAAATGCGTTATATACATGCTATTCAGCCTACAAAAAAGGAAATTCTGCTATATGCGATAGCTTGGATGGATCTTGAGCACATTCTGCTAAGTGAAAGAAGCCAGACCAGTTCTGCAGAATTCCCCTTACACAAGGTGTTTGAAATAGGAGAACTCATCCAATCGAGGACTGGAATGGGGGTGACCAGGGGATGGCGGAGGGGGAAATGGGGTGTTATTACTCAACAGGCATCCAGTTTCAGTTAAGTGAGAGGATCAGGTTTTGGAGCTCGGCTGTGCAACATGGCACCTAGAGTCAACAATGCTGTGCACTCAGAGTTTGCTAAGAGGGTAGATCGCATGTTAAATGTTCTTACCACAGTAATTTTTTTAAAAAAAGAGTAAAATAGAATGAAATAAAATCCTCCTTATACTTTTTTTTTTCCATTTTAGCCTTGCTATTTGTTTTTCTTTGTACATTTTCCTTTTTCTCCTGTGACCGTCTTTTTTGGGGAAGGGGGGCTTGGGCAATTTTATTGTATAAGTCAAATCTTTAGAGATCCTCAGATGCACACCCTCTGCCTCAGTGCTGTCCCACTCAAGCACCTCAGACAAGGATCATAGCGTAAAAGGAACTTAATATGAAAGTTTACTAGAGATTAGAAACTCTCCATCCACAGGGGAGTTAGAACAACTCCTCCATCCTGCACGGTTGTCTTCCTGTCGTTCACATCTCTGTCTGAACGTGCCCTCCTCAGGGAGGTCCCACCCGAAGATCTGCATCAAGAAATCCTCCTGTCACCCTTCCTCCATCTCCCCACCACATCGCTCCGAGTGTCCTTCCCGGCCACACGCGCCATCTGAAATTCCTTCCATCATGTCTTTTCCACTAGAATGTGAACTCTGTGGAGCCGGATCATTGTTGCCATGTTCACTTCTGTATCTGCAGTGCTCGGCAAATACTAGATGTCTAATAAATATTTAGTAAATGAATAAAAGCAATCTTGAACACCCCAGACGTGACGGCTAATTTTATGTGTCAACTTGGCTAGGCCATGGTACCCAGTCTTTGGTCAAACACCAGTCTGGATGTTGCTGTGAAGGTGTTTTTTAAAAAATGAGATTAAGATTTAAATCAATAGACTTTGAATAAAGTAGATTACCCTCCATAATGTGGGTGGGCCACATCTAATCAATTGAAGGCCTTGATAGAAAACGATTGATCTTCCCAGAAGAGGAAATTCTGTCAGCAGACCGCGTTGGGACTTGAGCTGTGACACCAACTCTTCCCTGAGTCTTCAGGCTACTGTCCCACCCTGCAAGTTTCAGACTTGTCAGCCTCCACCATCACATGAGTCAATTCCTTAAAATCTCTCTCTCTTCATATATCTATCACCTCCCATTGCTTCAGTGTCTCTGGAGAATCCTGACTAATACACCTGATTCCAATGACTAATCTTCTACTGCCTTCCTTGTCTATAGCACTTATTTTCCACTTTGCTGTTGAGTCATTGTCAGTAAGTGTATGACCCACTTTTCCGATAATCTTCAGACTCCTAGAGGAATGGTTGCATCTTAGTTTCCTTTTTTATCCTCCTCGCTGCCAACTTCTCCCACTTGACTCTGGCATTGACCATCAGGTGGTCTCTGGGTTCTTATCAATCTGCAGGGGTCTCAGAGCCTGTGGAGAGACAAACCAGTGAGTGCACACAGGACAATTATTTTGGAAAAGTGGCTGAAAGGTTTCCCCAGGATTTTTACTTTGGTTTCAACACAGGATTTCAAATTCAAAAGCCATTTATGACTCAGATTGATTAGATAATTACTTTAAAAGCAAAAATTTTGCAAGGAACTTAAAAAATAAATTTCAAGTGTACCATAACTTTTGAATAATCAGCTCTTTCTCAGTCCTAAGGGGCCCTTAGCTCATGGTTTGATAAAAATCTCATCATCTGAACTTGACCAACTATGACTGAATTTTCTGAAATAGGACTACATTAATTATTTTAGAGACCAAAGTTATATTAAAGTAAACTTACAAATCTCTTCATTTCTAAACTTCAGATAGCAGGCAAGTGAGTGACCGAGAGAAATAGAAATTAAAACTTGACAGGGAATTATTTCTAAATCTACTGAACCAGTGCAAATTCTGGTATATGTTGACATACACCAGTAAAATATATTTTATTCCCCTGGACAAAATAGTGCAAAGAAAGAAAGTGATTTTAGTGGGCCTAAAGACTGAGGATAGAATCATTCAGATTCAAAATAGTGTGAAGTAACGTGTCCAGGCAATTTTGCACATTCATTCTTTCGTGGAAGGACTCGATTTAACTCGTGGGATTGAACTGATGATGGCTGGAGGCTGGTTGGTCCCACAAATCACATTTAAAATGGAAGTAAAACATGGCTTAGATCCCAGCTTAGAATTATACCAAATGAAAATTTTCTTAGTTGTATTGATGAGATATGTACCCTGTTTTCTCTCTATCCTCAGGTTGTCTGTAATATAATTATAATTTAAAAAAATGACTTCGTTGTGATATTCAATGCTAAGGGCAGCTGGGATCATTGGGTTAATGGATTTATTTTACTGACGGAGAAACAGGGCCTTTGTGGGGATCCAGGTGACTTATCTGGTACCAGTGCTAAATTTTTATTGTTATATCTCAATGTATTTAATTAATAAAACCTGATAAAGTTAATGTAAATTGTTTTAATAGAAGGAGACATGAATTTATCACATACCAAATCTTTTCGGGTAATTCCATCTATCAGAATATAAAGGTGTCAGTTTTTTAGGGCTACTGTAGTAAATTACCATAAACTTGGTGACTTGAAAACAACAGAAATGTATTCTCTCACTGTTCTGGAGACCAGAAATCCAAAACCGAGGCGTCAGTGGGGCCATGCTCCCTCTAAAGTCTCTGAAGGACAATCCCTTCCATCCCGGTCTCCTGGCTCCTGGAGTTACGGGCGATCCTTGACCGTCATGGCTTGTAGGCGCATCGCTCCAGTCTCTGCTTCTCTCATCACATGGCCTTCCCCTCTGTGCATCTGGTGTCTCCAATTTCCCTCTCGCTTCTCTTATAAGGACACCTGTCATCACATATAGAGCAACCCTACATCCAGGACGATCTCATCTCAAATTCTTAATTACATCTGCCAGGACCCTATTTCTAGATAAGGCCACATTCAGACATACTGTGAAATAGGACACAGTCTTTCTGGAGCCACTATTCAACCCACTAACATAGATTATTTATTTATATTTTTGCAATTAATCTCTCACATACTTATGGCCAGCATTATGATATTATTTATGAATCCTCGTTTTGGTCAAATACTTTGTTTTAAAAAATGTATTTATTGTTTGATTCCAATTACTTTGAAGCTATATAGAAAGGTTTGCATTTTAGAAAAAGTATCATATGTTTGACAGTTAAATACAAAGTATAAGGAATCACAAAGAAAAGAGGACACAAGGGCAATTCACAGATAAGCAGACCGTACAACCGCACTCTGAACTTCTCCGTAGCCACGGCAAAAATGGGAATCTCAACAAAGTACACAAAAATCTATGCTGTTTCTCTAAAGAAGAGAGTACAGCTAATACAACTAAAACCCAGAATATAACCGTCCTGTGAATACTTACGTATACGACATAAAGAAAAAACTAAAGGATCTTAAATCCAAGCGCCTTCCTCCAGAATTTACACACAAACAAGCAGGAACCACATTTGTTCATGTTTCCTCCAATCTCTGTAAAATCTCAGGACCCAGTTTTGATGGCGATACTAGTGAAATGAAATCTGTAGAGACAAAAAACCTAGGTTGGACTGTACGGTACGTCTCCCGGTTAGAACCCCCTCTGATGTCCCTCGCATAGCTGAGACTCACTCTTACTCCTGAAAGAATGGCGAAAGCCAAAGGCAGATCTGTTCTGAATAAAAGAAAAGCAAAGAAAGAGAAAGAAAAACAAAGCAAAGAAGTCCTTCCATACAACGTTCCTGGGCTCTGCATTAACTTTGTGTAGACGGTCAGCACAGTGTCAGCCAAGGTCAAGTCTAATATGATGAGTGAGCAGGTGGAAAATGCGAGCTCCTACCTTGACTTGGTTGAGTATGAACACAGTGCCTGGAGGAATGCATCACTGGTTTGTGTGGACTAATTTAGCAGTGCTCTCCTTCTGCTTGTGTTTCTACCTGTTATCTAGTTTCCAAACTGGTATGTTTCCTTCAGGATATTCTCTTCACTTCCACTGTCAGCTTTTCAGGCTTTGTTCTGAAAACATATTCCCTCCAGAAATCGCAGCCCCTCCGCTGGGTTCTCATAGCAATTGTGCATTTCCCGCCATGGTGTTCCTCTGACGGGGTTGTCCCTATTGGTTTTCATCTTTCCCTTTCTCGCCAGACCACATAACATGTGAGGACACGTCCATGTCTTGTGCATTTGTTACTCTCCTAGAGACAAGCACAGTGATTGGCACAAAGTATCCGATTCCTAAATTTTTAGAGTATGCATGACTGATGTCTCAGGCTGTACTAGGCAGCTGGGTTTCAAATGTGTGGGTCAACCTGTCCTACATCAAAGGCTCTTAAAGGTTTTAGCAGCCTGATGTCACTTTTCAAGTTGAAGTGCTCTTTGCTACAGCTAAGGGGACCGTCATCCCTGCTTTGCTGAGACAGTCCTGGTTACGTCTATTGTTCCAGAGTGATTCCAACAACATACTCTCTAAAAGTCAAAGTGCACTGGCTTGCATGAGGAATTATATTTAGCCCAAATCAAGTCTGATGTTCACTCTTTTTTTTTTTTCTTGAGGAAGATTAGCCCTGAGCTAACATCTGTTGCCAATCCTCCTCTTTTTGCTGAGGAAGACTGGCCCTGAGCTAACATCCGTGCCCATCTTCCTCTACTTTATATGTGGGATGCCTACCACAGCATGGCGTGCCAAGCGGTGCCATGTCTGCACCTGGGATCCAAACCAGCGAACCCTGGGCCACCAAAGCGGAACATGCGAACTTAACCACTGCGCCATCCAGCCAGCCCCCACATTATGTTTTTATTGGACTGAATAAAACCTTGCAAAGTTTGACAGAATCAAAGAGGAACATGTAAATCAAGGCGTTACAGCCTTCCCCTTAGGTTTCATGTCATGGCTTTTAAATTACTCCACATTAAATTCGGATAGTTATAAGATAGACAAAAAGCATAAGAATTGATTTTTTTAAATTCTCATGAAATATTCTCTAGTGAATTGTGCAACAATAACAAGATAAAATCGTTTATTAGGCTTTCGGAAAAGCGTAATGTCAAATCATAAAGAAGAAAATAAAATTTTAATGTGGCGAAATTTTTTTTAAAAACTAGAAATAAAACATTTTGTGATTCAGTAAAAATGTCTTGTTTGATGGCTCTATGGACTGTATGTTTGGGAGATGGGAACTGTTCCCACAGGCAAATAAAAATGGATGTCTACTTATGACCACACGGAGTGCATTTGCCCACAGCCTCTCTGAGAGAGAGATGCTCCGACAAGACAGGCACAGTGTAACAGAACGAAGGATTCTGAAAGCCATGTTAAAAGGGCAAGAGTGAGAATCAGCAGATATGTGACTTCCTCATCAAGTGTCAACAAAGCATTTATGGAGGGGACGGTGGTTCTGTGTTTGCAATGAGCACACGGCCAGATTTCACAGACGTTGGCTTTCTTTGGCTCCTGAACAAACTATTACCAGGGGCCTCCAGGGTCACAGCAGCCACTCCCACTTTGGAAAATCAAGGCCATCACTGGGCCTGGAAGCCAGGTCATGGCCCTGAAGTTAGCCTTGAAGGATCCCTTATGAATTGGCCAGTGCAAAGTAAGATGCTCAAAGATGATCCAAGCTCAGGTTGGCAGCAGGTAACTCTCAAAGCATTAGCAGCTGAATGAAAAGGAAATGAGAAAATGGACACCTATTTTCCTTCCCTTTTCCCGGACTGCTGTATCCTCCTTCATATTACAAAGTTGACAGGGCGCTGGCAAACATTCTGGCCGAATTTATGTATGGGGCAGAATGCACTAATGGTAGCTATCTGCGAGGCAGGTGAGCATATATAGACTATGTGAAGGGGACGGTTCTCAATCACTTCCCAACGGCCACTCTCTGTGTGTGACACAACGTAAGTCGTGTTCTCTCACTTTGTCGTTTCCAATAACTCATGGGTAATAAGTTGCATGATGAGTCTAGGGAATCTGTTTAGAGATCGGCTGTGATGCAGACTCAAGTGGGCCGGAATAAATGATTCAGAAGGCAGTGATGTTACAGAGGGATATACGTGAGCTCTTTACTTATGTGACCACAAAACAAAATGCATTGAAAAGTGAAGAAGAAGCATGGCAAAGTAAAAAATCACGTGGGGCTTTTGGGAAACCTCAAGATCAAACTGAGCCAAATTTGTGACCTGCTTCCAGAAAAGGCTGAAAAGAACCCAAATTCACTATCAGAGATACCCACCTTCCAGAAGATGCCCTGGCACCGAAATGCATACGTTACAGCACAAGTTTGATGTGTGACAGAGAGATGCACTCTTAATGGCCAATATGTTTCTTGTGTGTGTGTGAGGAAGATTTGCCTTGAGCTAACATCTGTTGCCAATCCTCTTTTTTTGCTTGAGGAAGATTGGCCCTGAGCTAACATCTGTGCCAATCTTCTTCTACTTTGCATGTGGGTCGCTGTCACAGCATGGCCGATGAGTGGAGTAGATCCACACCTGAGATCCAAACCTGCAAACTTGGGCCACTGAAGTGGAACATGAGGAACTTTAACCACTTGGCCATGGGGCCAGCTCCCCAATATGTTTTTATTGGGTTATTATCACTGTGAAATTTGGGTTAGTTATGTTGAAGGACTTTGTTGTAAACTCTGCCCACAAAGCAATCCTACCACATGGTATTTAAGACATTTCTCGTATCCTTGTTGTCTGATGGGGTGCCCAGTTATGCACTATAAGCAGCTATGCCCTCTGCAAACTACTGATTGATTTTAAGAAGACTAATCTTTGAATAGTGACTGATGGTTCAAGTGAAAAGGGCTCCATTAAAATTTCACAAGGTCATTTTGGGTTTGCATTAGAAAGTCATCATTTTCCAGGAGAAAATTGTTACCTCCTGAATTTATGGAGAATTGTGGCAGCAATGGATCTAGGATGAGTTTAGAAAACTTACTTCAGAGCTTGTGGGGGTGTGAGGAGCCCCGAGTGGGCAAGGCAGTATAAAAATTCTAAAAGAATATGGCAAAGACTGAGCACAATTGCAAGCAAGGGGAGAAATGCCCAGAATGCAAGGGAGGGGTTAATTTGATCTATTTGGGCAAGAATTAGCATAAAACATACTTTTCTGCAGTATTCTGTTTTGTTTTCTTTAAGGGAGAGCTAAAATAACTTGAAATATGGATTCTAAGATCCAGGGAAGCTAACGTGAACCTTTAAATGCATGAATTATTCAGATCATGGGGTGAAGACCGTATTTAAAATCATCTGTTCATTTTATACATTGTCATAAATTTGATATACACATGGCGTATATTGTATCTCACCCTTCTAGATTTATCTCTGCTTTGTTTTTTTATTTCCAAGTAAGGTGATGGATGATGCTTACATTATCATTTACCTGGTAGCAAATTTTATTATTACTGAAATTCTGCCTATGGATTATTGAAATTGTGCCTAACTCATTTTCTGTGCTATTGTGTAATAACTTTCCTTAACTGAATTCAGTAACAGAAAAGGCACAACCATCATGGAATTAAAAAAGTAAATATATAAAATTTGATGTTTACCTTATAGCTCGTATTCAGCAAAATCATGATATACAGTATCTTGGAGATGTGGTTAATAACCATTCACTGTGTCGCTCCAACGATGTGAAGGAAAAGCTGGTGTCTCAGGAGAAACTGAGGCAGCAGTGCCGAACCATGGTCAGAGGCATCTGTTCTTCACCACCGCATGTTTGCACTAATTTTAATAAAATAAATGATCAGTTTGAATTAAAAATATCTTTGCCAAACACACACCTTTGAAATGATCTGTGTGATTAAATGTGAAGAGCGCATCAAGAACCCCTGATGTGTAACAAAATACAACGCGTGTCTTAAAAAGAAGCACCTGTGTCGTCGTGGGGTTAGCAAGCTGAACTGACCGATTTTTTGTAGGAAACGGTTTTTCGTAAAAGGATGACGGACGGACAACTTACTGCTATTTAGACTCTCTATAAGGAGCTCCCCAGAGATTCTTCTAAAGACTGTTTCAGGCGTCGGTGGACACATTAGACAGCATTTATTCACCTTGACCACAGTTCACTTTCACAGCTGGTACTTCTTCATATATCTGCTTCGACTCTAAAGACGTTGTTGCATTTTTAATGGGTCATATAAGGGATTTTCTGGTCACAGTGAGTGGGGTAAAACTCTGATATCCCATCAGTTAATATTTCAGGAGTCAAATCATGTAGTTTTATTTGTAATCATATGCTGTGAACATACTGGGCATTTTAAAAGATACTCACATTTTTAAATGAGCTAATATTCTTAAAACAAGAATAAAATTATAATATCTTTTCCCCCCTCACGACTGTGTGTGCCTTTGTTTACAGACCAACAATATGACTCAAAGTATAGTCTTTGGACCAGCAACGTCATGCACTCATCCATCATCTTTTATTCTACCAACCATCTCTTGGGTGATTTAAATGGAAGATGCCAGGGAGAGCTGGTGTTTCTTGGAGGCGAGGCTTACGGTCAACACTGTCCATGACCAGATGCCAGCACTGAAATTAATGCTCTAAAGCAGAGCAGCATGTCCATACTGCTTTGACTCGGCCTGAGACGGAAATAATTTCTAGAAGCTATTTCACATAATTTATTCATGTCGAACTTGAAATAACCTAAAATATACTTCTGAGCCTTTTCCCATAATTGCTGTTTCTATTGCTTTTAAGCTCAGAATTCTCTATATGTTTGAGGATTTAAGCACAGAACTTTATGTCCTTAAATGCATTTCTCTTTGCTGTGGGCTCATTCATGTTGCATTTTCAATTCTTGTTGACTCGTGAACCTACCATTTCACATATTAATTTTTTTCTTCAAGTATTTGATGGTTAATTTTGTATGTTGACTTGACAGCACTAAGGGATGCCCAGACAGCTGACAAAACATTATTTCTTGGTGTGTCTGTGAGAGTATTTCTGGAAGAGGTAGGCATTTGAATCAGTGGCAGGAGTAAAGGTCTGCCCTCACCAATGTGAGTGGGCATCATCCAATCCATTGGGGGCTGGAATGAAACAGAAAGGTGAAGGAAGAGCAGACTCTCTCTTTCCTTGAGCTGGGATGTCCATCCTCTCCTGCCCTTGGACATCGGTGCTCCCGGTTCTCAGGCCTTTGACCTCAGATTTAATTAAGCCATCAGCTTTCCTGGTTCTCCAGCTTGCAGATGGCATATCGTGGAAAATCTCAGCCTCCATAACCACATAAACCAATTTCCATAATAAATCTCCTCTTATACATACAACTATACATGCCCTATGGTTCTGTTTCTCTGAAGAACCCTGACTAGTACAAAGTGTCATGTGCTTTTCACACGTCAGCACTGTTACATTGTTACCTTTACTATAGTCGTTGATACTATAAATGTGGACTAAGTAGATCCAGGAAATGATTCCTCACAGAAAACGTTACCATGCATCTTGGAATTCTCCAGACAGTTCCAGTTTATGCTCATTGTATTGGCTTAAATATTAACTGCTTCTTCTCACCACCAAAAGTGTCCCTGTTTGGATGTGAAATAAATGTGATCACTTTAGACTGAGACTTCCAGGTTAGTCTTCAATACACACACACACACACCCTATTAATGTATTATAATGTATATAATATTTTTCAACCAAAGTCAATTATATGCATGTCAAATTTGTCTTTCAAATAGCACTTCTCTTTCATGAATATGTCATGGAAGATCATGAAGGACCATTCTAAATTTCTTGTCGCTATTCAAATATACTTAAGAAGCTTTAGCAATAGTTAGCCAAATGGACGTGTATATGATCATGACTATTGACACTGCTTGATATTGTCAAGCAACAGAGCCTACTTTCAATAAACGTAAGGTTAGACAATGAGATATTGGTTTTTAAATTACAAATATTTTCAAAAGATAAATCTGTATGAGATATTTGGATCAGTTAAAATAAACCCATGTTGGGTAACAGAAAATTTACTTCATGTAATTCTACAAGGGCAAAAATACTAATTTTATTTTTAAAAACCCCAAAATTCAGGTAAATGAGTATTACAATGAAAACCTCTAAGGCTTATGGTCATTTGTGCAGTTTATAATAGAATTGAACGTAAAAAAAAAGATGCCTATAATTAAGGTATCGTGATTAAGACCTGTTAACACTAAATCTCATCATTTTTACTAAATGGTGCATCATTAAAGGAGCATAAAACCTTTCCAAAGGCATCCATGTAAGAAAGCAAACGAATTCCTCTTAAGTTGTAATTTGTTGCCTGATAATTGACCGGTGAGAAATAATCTTCATTTTCTTTTTTTTTAATCTTCCAGCTTTTTTCAGATTCAGTTCCTTCAGGTCTTTTGGGTTTTGAATCCAAACGAAATTTAGTTCTTAAAGGACCAGTCATCTTTGACAAGCTTTGCTTCCTGGGTGATCATTATTCATCCAAATCTGAAAAAATAGGTAATTGAAAGAAAATAAGTAGCCCAGCAGATGCAATTTCAAAACAAAGCAGCATCTATCATTATTGTTTCATAGAACATAAGTAAATGGATACTGTGGTTTTTAGGTCAAGCTGCAGCTAGACTGCAGGTTCCTAACGTTCTCTTCTCTGTGTCTAGTCTGTGGTCTATCTTGTTCCTTGGATTTATTTTAGTTAGCATAGTTTTATTTTCTAGAAGTTATTTTATTTTCTCTCAAAAGTACTTGGTCCATTTTGATAGCCTCTCCTTCATCATACTTTGAACTCCCTGTTTTACTTATTTAACTGTCTTAAACATGATCTTTTTATACTCTGTAGCTAATAACTCAGTTACTTTTGTTACTAGTTGAACTCTTTCCCCAAGCAGGGAGAGACCCAAGGAAGGGTCTCTTGCCCTTCCTCTTGAGATTCTTCCTCTATTTGGTGTTCCAACTTTGAAATGAGACTGAAGCTGAGCCTTCAACAGCACAAGCTTTTATTCAATGACCAAAGAGCAGAGAAGTGGGAACAAAATTCAGAAATCCACTTCTTAGCTCCTGGCGTGATTAAGCAGCTGTTATAAGGAGTCTAGGTAAGGAAGGGAGGGATGTTCATAGCTATTTGGCGAGATAGGCAGGCTTTTCTGGAGAGCAAGGTGCCATCTCTTTTCTTTCTTTATGTGGCTAGATCCTGCCGTTGCCATGGCAGTTGCCGACTATCCTGTCGTCAGTGGGCGTGTTCCATGATATGATGATGTATTACAATGAGCATAGAATGAGCTGCAGGGTCTGTGTCAGGTAAGTCAGACCGCCATGTTGTTTTCAACGTGTTCCAGCTGGTTTTGTTCAGCTGTCTTCTCCTTTCTTTCTTTGTGGTTTCCTGCAAGCTAAAGATAACACTTTAGGCTTATTCTGAGCAGGGTTGTGGTTAACGTCTTATGGGGCCAGTGGCTGGGGTAACACCTTTAAATTTCACCAGCTGGATTCTGTAGTTTATTGCTGCATTGGCTTTGGTACATGATGGCTTATTTCTTCATTCTAGTGCTTGCCTTCATGAATGTATGCATGCGTGTAGATACGAACACTTGGATTCCTTGGAAAGTCTATGTGGGAATTCCTCTAGAGAGAATTTACGATTCTGTTAGGTGTCATGGCCACCACTAGCCACAGAGCATTTAAATTTTAAATTTTAGTGGGCACAACACTGTAGGATATGAACAAAGTTGGAGGACTGACACTATCCGACCTCAAGACCTACTATAAAGCTACAGTGATCAAGACAGTGTGGTTTTGGCAAAAGAATAGACAAAAAGGTCAATGGAACAGAATAGAGAGCCCATAAATAGACACACATAAATATAGTCAAGTGATCTTTGACAAAGGAGCAAAAGCAATACAATGGAGAAAAGGCAGTCTTTTCTACAAATGATGCTGGAACAGCTAAACATCCACATGCAAAAAAGTGAATCTAGACACAGACTTTACATCCTTCACAAAAATTAACTCAAAATGGATCACGTGCCTAAATGTAAAATGTAAAAGCATAAAACTCCTAAAAGATAACGCAGGAGAAAATCTCGAGGGCTGTGTGTTTGCTGGTAACTTTTTAGACACAATACCAAAGGCACAATCTATGAAGAAAAGAATTGATAGGCTGGTCTCTTTTTTTTAAAGGTTGGCACCTGAGCTAACATCTCTTGCCAGTCTTTTTTTTGGTTTCTTCTCCCCAAAGCCCCCCAGTATATAGTTGTATATTCTAGTTGTAGGTCCTTCTGGCTCTGCTATGTGGGACACTGCCTCAGCATGGCTTGATGAGTGGTGCCATGTCTGCGCCCAGCATCTGAACTGACAAAATCCTGGGTCGCTGAAACGGAGCTTGTGAACTTAAAACCACTCAGCCACTGGGCTGACCCCAGTAGGCTGGTCTTTCTTAAAATTAAAACTTTCTGTTCGACAAAGTACACTGTCAAGAAAATGAAACGGTAAGCTGCAGACTGGGAGAAAAACATTTGCAAAAGACACATCTGATGAACGACCGTTATTCAAAATATATGAAGGACTCTTAAAACTCAACAATAAGAAAACAAGCAAGCTGATTAAAAAGTGGGCCTTACCAGACGCCTCACCAGAGAAGATATATTGATGGCAAATAAGCATATGAAAAGATGCAGCACATCGTATGTCATCATAGAAATGCAAATTCAAGCAACAGTGAGATACCACTACACATCTATCAGAATGATCTAGATCCAGAATGCTAAAAATACTGAATGCCAATGAGGGTGTGGAGCAGAAGGAACTCTGACGCGTTTCTGGTGGGAGGGGAAGGTGGTGCAGCCACTTTGGAAGACAGTTTGGCGATTTCTTGCAAAACTAGCCACACTCTTACCCTCCAATCCAGCAATAGTGTTTCTTATATTTACCTGAAGGAGTTGAAAACTCATGTCCACACAAAAGCCTGCACACACATATTTCTAGCACCTTTATTCATAATTGCCCAAACTTGGAAGTAACCAATGTGTCCATCGGTAGGTGAATAAATAAATAAACTGTGGTGGATCCAGACAATGGAGTATTATTCAGCACCAAAATAAATGAGCTGTCAAGCTACGAAAAGACATGGAGGAAACTTAAATGCATATTACCAGGTGTAAGAAACCAGTCTGAAAAGGCTACATCCTGGATGATCCAATTATATGACATTCCGGAAAGACAAAACTATGGAGACAGTAAAGACAGCAGTGGTTGGCAGGTGTTGGGAGAAGGGAAGGATGAACAGGTGGAGAAAGGGGGATTTTTAGGCAATGAAACTACTCTGTATGGTACTACAGTCATGGGTACATGTTAGTATACATTTGTCCAAACCCACAGAATGTCCCACACCAGGAGCGAACCCAGATGTAAACCCCAGACTCTGGGTGATGACGACGTGTCAAAGGAGGCCCATCAGCTGTAACAACGCACTGCTATGTTTCAGGATGCTGATGGTGGGGGAGGCTGCCCATGGGTCAGAGCAGGAAATATATGGCAACTCACTGTACCTGCCTCTCAACAATCCTGTGGACTTAAAATTACATTAAAAAAATAAACAAGTCTAAAATTTAAAAACAATAGGAATATTTGGGGCCATAATTTTGGAGTTATAAACTTGGTACAAAACTCTTGAGAGCACAGGATTACTATTGGGATAATACACAATTGAGGGGTTTTTTTCAATTCTGCCACTTCCACCAGAGGCGAGGCTGAGTTGGAAAGCATTCCCTGCCTCCCCGGGGACAGAGTTTAATTATCCTAGTTTATCTGCCAACATCGTCGCCTGTCTGGGCAGCCAGCCTTCCCTGGGAGTCTCTGGTCCAGCCTTCCACCAGAGCTCCTGGCCTGGTCTCCTGCCCCCATGCAGGGTAAGCCCATCAGGGCACAAACCCTCAAGCACAGCTTCAGGATGATGCCTCCAGAGAAACATCCCCAGGGCTGCAGACCCTGACTTCAAGTTTTCTCCTTGTTCTTGCTCTCCAGTTGTTTCTGTTTTTTTTTTTTTTTTTTACTGCCACTTCTGACTGTTTTTAAAAGGTTAGATTTTCTTTTTTGACTTTTTATTTTAAATCCAGTATTTCTAAGTTGTGTGTGTCAGAAAGCAGTGCCTGAATCCCCACTTCTAACAGGTTGCTGGAAACACATCACACTGCGTATTAACTCAGCATGGAGCCCTGCAGGAATTTCAGAGACAGAGAAAGATGTACTTGTTGCAAACACCTGACCTGACCTTTCAGTATTTTGACTAATTTCACAATTGACTGCGTGCAAAGTCTTTTAAGGAGCTGCTATAGCACACTTTGATGTAAGGATTCCTTGACTGAAATGCTAATTTCATTCATCTGATGATTACAACAATTTTTAAAAATCTTGCACCATAACACTTTAATCTTAGGTTGCTTGTAAAATTGAAAAAACAAGGGAGACAGAGATTAAAAAAAAGATTTTGATGCTGAAAAATCCTTGTCATATACCCATCAAAATAGCTAACACTTTTTTTGTGTGCGTGAGGAAGATTGATCCTGAGCTAACGGTTGTGCCAATCTTCCTCTATTTTGTGTGTGGGTCACTGCCACAGCATGGCTTGACAAGTTGTGTATAGGTCCACTCCTGGGATCTGAACCAGCAAACCCCAGGCCACTGAAGCGGAGTGCATGAACTTAACCACTACACCACTGGGCTGGCCCTGTAACACTATTTTTAAGCCCATTAAATTAATCAAAGAATAGGTATTTCCAGTTTATTCTATTTTACTCTCTTTTCTTGTGCTTACCTTTTATTCTTGTGGCTGATTTCAGGAAGACGTCTTTGTGTTTTGCGGCCACGTCCAAACCTTTATACTGCATCTCTCAAGGGAGGGGCTGAGCCAATTACAGATCAGTCTAAGAGTGTGTGGAGTAACGCCTGTAGGTCAGAGAGCAGAAATGATGATGAAAAGAGATGCCTGTGGCATCAGGTTGGCAGTCTGAAGACAGGGCAAAGAGGAAGTGAGTTTCCTGTAAAATGAAGTTGGACAGGCCAAGCAAATGGGTGTCCATGTAGCCTTGTTGGAATTATGCTGTAGGATTCATAGGATCCAGGTCAAGCCAATGTAAAAACAAATAAAAAGTAATTGTATCTGTGAACTGTTTTGGAAGGCAGTTTTACAAAAAGAGAACATTTGAAGAGTGCCAAAAAGAAATTGACTGCATAGAACATAGCTTGCATTACCAGCCTGAATTAATACATTTGCTTTTATATTTAACTAGTATTGAGGAATGGTTTAAAGAAGAGACTCATGGTTTATGAAAAAGAGCATTGGACTGTAAATCACAAGATTTGGGTTCTAGCTCCCACTTTAATAAGCTGGGTGATTTAGGCAAATTAGTCCAAACATATGGCCTCAATGTCCTCCTTGTAAATTCAGAGGGTTGAATATATTATCCTTCAATCACTTTCCAATGTGACCTGGGATGTCAGGCATCCACAGCTCCCTCCTCTGCTCCCGTTTGTCCAGCATGCTCACGGCCAGCTATGTTACCACTATAATCATATGTCAAGTTATCTAGTGAAGGCCATTAGCCAATTTAAAAATTGTATATTCCTAGATAGGATGGCATGTTTTGGTTACGGAAATGGAAAATTTTAATTTGATGCCACATATCAGACACTCTTCTTGGGATCATACTGCAAATTTCCTTCAAAAGTTTGGCAGTTCTAAGTTCTCTGTGCTCTAAGAAGCCCTATTTCCTTTCCCATGTTGAGGACCCCTGCGGTCAGCTAAGTGACGTTTATGGGCGGATGCATTTTTCTAGCGCAGCTCAGGATGTTCTTTGAGTCCAGGATTCAGAGCTGCTGGGTGCGCCCGGATGCTGCTGGCTCATCTACAGCAGATTTCCTGTGAGAAGAATGTGGCGAGGACTCTGGCTCTTTACCAGGCTTTTCAGTCATACGTTTGCTTGTTCACTTTTAGCATGATATTAACCTTACAGAAATCTTGTAAATAGAGAAATTTATAGCGTCATCGTCTTAACTCAATAATTGATGCCTCTTTGTTTTATCCATTCCTGTCCAGCCTTCTTTCCATAGCTTTAGAAAGTTTGTGATGGTTGCAGTTATAGTTTATACACCCCTTAGCATCCTGCTATTTTAAAGGTAAATTTCTATCAAAGCATTTCATATTGCTGCATAGTCTTAGAAGGCACATTTAACAGAAGTCTTTCAAATCACCTATCTAAATGAAGGAGCGCAATAAGAATGTCAGTGATGGTGGAAGAGAGTTGATAAAATGTGAGGGATATTGAAGGTCCCTTACTACCAGGCAAATGCCCCCTACTCTACCTGAATATAAAGATTTGCGAATTACACACTCAGTTGTATAGCTTTGCATAGATGATCTTGTAAAGCCAGTCTGAAGGAACCTACTCAAGCTGCACATTGTTTTCCTTATGGAGTTTTATGAAAATACTAAAACCAAGGAAAGCACTTTTATTACGGAATTCATAATATTTAAGACTTTAAATTTAGAAATTTTTATTTAAAATAATACTATTTAATTATCTTTCAGAAGTAAATTTACTTTTATGCTTCATGAAAGTGATATTAAATGTTTCCCATAAAATGTAGGTAAATGTAAAATTCGTGTAAAGTTACGTAGACAATATGTGTGCAGTGTGTGCGTACAACCTCGAGCTCCAACCGTGTGCTAGAAGCTGCTCTAATCTTTTCATTTATATTATCCTATTTAATTAAACAGACATGAAACCAATTCAGACTAAAATTAGTATTGAAAGTAGTATGATAAAAGACATAGATCTAATTTTCCATTATTCCTTTTTATCAAATGATGAGCAACCGTTTAAGTCACCATTTATACATCTTCCTTATCTAAAAATGAGTGTGGATTTTCTGGCTCAAGATCAAGCTATTGGACTTAATTTTAAGAGAGAAAAGCAATGCAGCTGCGACAGCATTTCTATTTTCTACATCTCCATCTGATAATTGCATCGATCTCAGAAATAGCTCTGCACCGTGAGTAGGGAGACAAATAAATCTATCCTAGTCGTCAGGTAACCAGCAGAGGGGTTTCATGGTGCCATCTGAAGGAATTTTTTCAGATGTCGCCTGTTGAAAGTTTGAAAATAAAGCTGCGATTACTGTGACCATGTCAAGAAAGGAAGCTTGAACTGTCAAGATAACGCAGCGAGCTGTGCATTGTAAGAGATGCAACCACAATGGCCGTCCTGCCACGGACTCCTGCTCTAGCTTACGATGGGGCAGACTGTGGGGGTAAAGCCACCAACGGAGATGTGGCCTTGGCACAAAACGAGCAGAGGAGTTCTCTTCCAGAGAGTCTGCTAAATTCAGAACTTTTAAAAGTACATTTGTATTCATATTAGATGTCATTTTCTATTTACTGTATTTGGGACCACTAAGGGGTAATTTCCATACCAAGACATCACTAAATCAGGAAAGAAAAACATCATTGGGTTCTGGGGAGTGCTAAAATGAACTCAGTTAAGGTAAAATAAAAGTGATATTATTCTTGATACATAAATATTTTAGGGTCAGATTTGTCCCAAAAGCACAATGAGGAGTTACGTTGTACGATTTTGCTCTTGAAACTGTTGCCTTATACTGATCTGCTATTAAGTATATTTATATTAACGTTAGCATCTGCAGAGAAATTGTGACATCATAAAATGCAAAATTCATGGCCAATGTCACTGTTAAAAAGAAAAGTCTTCTAACTAGAATGTTAAAAATATTCACACTGAAGAAAATAGATTAGTATTTTAATGAAATAGGAGAGTGGTGATATCATATTTGAGAGCATGTTATAATCCATGACCATATTTTACGATTAGGTTGCAAGTTGCCATTGTCAAAACTTGACCAAATATTAAAGAACTGTCTCTAATAATTTAATTTGACAATTTACATTATTATTTTATTTGATAGAAATTATTATTTTTGTGAAACCCATTGTGAGATGTAATTTGTGCCTAATTAGAAGGGCAGGACAAGTTAAAAATTATTATGAGTAGGTAAATACTTAAATTATTATGGTTGAGAAACAGGCATTGAAAATAGAATTTGGTTTAAATCATGGGCACATAAAATTTGGAAAGCAGAAGAAAAAAGCTCATATTTTATAGCCTGGTTTCTCGGGAATGGTTTAATTAGATTTATAGTCAATGTTTTCGCTGTAGACTGTTGATAAAGCGTCAAATATGTGAAAGATTTAACATGGCACATCAGAGAGCTTGTTTTTGAGCCATGACTTAAAATTTTACTTTATTTCTATTCATTAAACATTTATGGATTTTCTACTCCGTTTTCAACTCGTGCTGGTGTGAGGGTTCAAAGACGAGGAATAAATTGTTCTTGACCTCACAGATCTTGTAATCTAGTGTGGGGGCAGGCCCAGGATGGTGGGGGGAATGGCACAGTGGGGTCTGCAGAAGGATGCCAGGACTAGGGGGTGCCCCAGGCACAGGTGAACGGATCTTGTCTAGACCCACAAAAACTTCCCGAATGGAGGCAACAACGTGCATAGAGTGGCACAAAGGACAGTCTCAGGCAACACTAAATGGTCATCCCACTGGTTTCATTCACTCATTGATGTTTATTGATATTGATTCAAAGACTTTAAAATTCAGCTTTATATGCTAGCTGATGACCACAATAACTCTGTGAATAGCTTGCGGCCGTGGGAGGAGCTCTCTGAGCCTTGTGAGTGGATAATGACCCAGCTTCTTGGTTTAGTGCACACAAAGCACATCATCTAATCTGATCATCACACCTGCCTTTTGGGGTTTTTAGGACAACAATTATTATCTCTTTCACAGACGGGAAACAGAGGTTTAAGGAGATTTACTGATTGGTCAGGAAGAATCATCATTTCAGTAAATGTCTCTGACCCCCTTTCACTGATCTTTCTGTTTCTGTTATGTAAGTCTGTTAAGGAAAGCCTACTTAAGGAGTCAGAAGATAGTTCTTGATCTGAGCTCACGTCAATGTGGGCGGATGAAAGATATTCCTATTTAAAAGTGGCTGAAATGATGAAGTCTCACTATCTTTTTTAACATTGGGTGTTTTCTCTCCCTCCTGTTACTCCTCTTTTGAGCATCAGTGCTATCTAATTGTTGCTCACGTTAATTTCCTACAGGAGACACTTAGTTATGCCCTAACCTGGAGAGTCATTTGAAAGCAAACCCCAAATATAAGAAGTCTTCTGAGAAGAGACTGCCCTCAAGAGGGTGGCAAGGAACCCCTGGTGTCCACAGACATGTGCGCCTATCTATCAGAGAAATTACAATAGGTTAGAGCCAGGACACGTGATGCCTGGATGTTCCACTGGCCTTGCCACAGCCCTCTGCTGGTCCCCACTGCACTCTGCTGGTCCCCACTGCACTCTGGTGGGAGCTTCTAGAACAGGTAGCCCCACCCACAGATCCCCCACAGGTGTGCACCAAGCTGCTTAACTTTTGCTCCCCAGGGCCTTCTCCACACCCAGTGGGCTGCTCAGCAATGCACAAACTCAGCGGGAAGTTCAGGGTAGCTGTGGCTGGGAGTCAGGGATGAATGGGCCACTCTCCAGTCCAGGGGGGCAGTTCTAGGACCTGTGCGCCCCTCAGAGGCTCGGTGGAGGTTTTAATCCCTCCCTCCTACCTGCTGTAGTGGCATCTTCTTTCCCCACTCCCTTTCTTCTGCTTTCTAGAATTACATCCCAGACAGATCACCAGCAACCCAGACCTCATCTCAGACAGGCTTCCAGGGAATAAAGGAAGATACTCAGTAAACATTGAGAGGATTTCCTGAGAGACTTGGGACCACGTGGGTTCACACGAATGAGAGTAGCGACTTTTCAGAAACTCCGAGATTCACACACCCGCGTTGTTAAAAAAATACAGATGGATGTTGAAAAACTGATTCTTTCACTCTTTTTGTGTTTGCCCCGAGGGTCTTAATAGTTCTTTTATCAGAGAAACAGAGAGATACAAACACAGAGAGGGAGAGTGGTAGAGAGACAGAGTTAGACAGAGAGACAGAGAGATGTCAGCCCTGCTTAACTCTGGGCTCCTCTGCCACCACACCCGCCCTTACCACTCAGTGTGGCTCACACTGGGTTTTTGTAGGTTATCAAAAACACGGGAAAAATTTCTGCCCCAAGACCCGACTATCTGCTCTCTCTGTCTGCGCTATTCTTCTTCTTGGGAGGCTTTTCGTGTCTACACAGCATGACCATCTGCATGATTCTCTGTCTGGTTACCTGGCTCATCATCAGAGGGTATGTTGTATATTTATCTCTGAGTTCATTGTCCTTTCCTCCTCCAGGAATGGAAGCTGCAGGACAGAAAGACTGCCTTGTTCGCCGGGGTATTCCCAGCACAAGAATGGTACTATCACGTGCGGGGTGCTCCGCAATTATTTGCTAAACAAAGGGGTTATTAATTCAGATTTTATTTTTATTAAGAAATGACAGAATATTATAGGATATTTTATTTAATCACTTAAGTCATCTGTTTATAAACAGAAGGGCCTCACTTTGCTTAATGCTGATATACAGAAACGTGCCACCTGTGCTGGTAAAACGATGGTCTAATTAGCTGCTTTCCTCCTGGCACGCCCTCCTTCTCCTGTCACAGCTTCTGAGAGAGGACGCTCCAAGTCTGCAGGCCCCAGGGGTACTTTGATGTCCTTGTCTTTGACCATGCACTTTCTCCTTTCTGGAGTGTTCTGACTGCCCTTTCTGCCAGAAAACCTTCTACTTATTAATTAACTCCCAGTTCAAACTCACCTTCTCTGTGACACCTTCCGGATTCCCCATCCTTCTGGCAGGATGAACTGTTCTTTCCTCTGAGCATCCTTTGCACTTGGTCCATCCTCCAAGTGAGGGTTAGAAGCTCTCCCCGCAGCTACATTGGGTTTCCTCCAGGGCGGGCTGTGCATCGTCCTTCTTTGACTCCACAGCAGCTGGCACAGGCCAGGACGTGCTCACTCTTTGTGACCTTGCAATCACCGATGGGTGATAAGGACGAGGTGACTTCACCTGGTGCATCTCCTCACTGATGGCTTGTGCACATTGGTCACAGTGAAGAGCCCCCAAGGGTCACTGGGGAGTTTTCTGTGTGTAGAATAAAAACACCTCAGATGGATATCGTGTTGCTATTATGTTGTACAATATTATGTGATGCACCTGCCCACTGAAGGAACTTAGTCCATGACCAACTCAAAATGCTCAAATTTTTCTCGCATATGCAGAAAAAAGTAATTGGAATTATGTTCCTTTGAAAAAAAGTATTAAGCATCTAATGTAAATGTAATTCATTATAACACGTTTTCTCATCTGTTCTGATAGGATGTTCTGTCCTAACGTATCTAAGTATGCACTCTGCTAAAACAAACCAAAATAAAACAGCAGCAACAAAAAAACCACGAAAGAGAATAAAATAGGAGAGCAAAAGAAGGAAGAAAGGGAAAGAGGAAGGAGGGAGGGAGGAAGGAAGGAAAGAAAAGAAAGGGAAAGAAAGAAAGAGAAGAGGCACTTGAACACCTCGGCCCATGCAAGATCCGAAGTTCCGTATACCATTTTAGCTAAAAAGACAAATTTCTTACGGGCAAATCTAAGAACTTCTGAAGAACACTGTGACTAGTCTGTTTACACTAAAACTCTATAGGGCAATCATTTTTGATATGTCAGAATTGCATGCCATGATCCCGGAAAAATTAAAAGCAAGATAAAATGATATATTTTAATATGTATGGGTGTAAATCAGCATGCCTGCTTGAATTTAGAGAATTAAAATACAAGCAAACAGTATTGTGTTCTATAATAACTAGTAAATCTAGCCTAACGCTGGATGATTATGATTACAATTTGATGTCATAAGAACGGGAAGAATTGTTTTAAATTCCAATACTGATTCGTCCACTGGCGACTGTGTTTCATCGGTGACGGAAGCCTACGTGACTTGGTTGTGCCGAGGGGTGCGTGAAGGCTCTTTTCCACGGCACAAAGTTCACCTTGTTTTATCTCTTGTTCTTCACTAGACTCGTGGATTAATGGACAGGCTCTCCTCTCCGTGGAAGGGAATCAGCTCGGACCCTTCTAAATAGCATGAGGATAGAAAAATTACTAAGTAGAATAAGTCACGTATTCAAGTGCCCCCAATGTTTTATGTGTATAGCTTGTCCCTCAAGGCTAGCTTGGAAGTGACTACAAGTGACTTTTAAAAAAATTATTAATAGGGGCTGGCCCCGTGGCCAAGTGGTTAAGTTCACACGCTCCGCTGCAGGCGGCCCAGTATTTCGTTGGTTGGAATCCTGGGCACGGACATGGCACTGCTCATCAAACCATGCTGAGGCAGCGTCCCACATGCCACAACTAGAAGGACCCTCAACTAAGAATATACAACTATGTACCGGGGGGCTTTGGGGAGAAAAAGGAAAAAATAAAATCTTAAAAAAAGAAAAAAAAATTATTAATAAACGCTTTTTTTACCTGAAAATAAGATGTGAATCTTGGTATTTAACTTGGAACCAAATGTTAGTGTCCAAGTTCTCTGCAGGCGCACGCTGGACTGCCTCCTCTCCTGATCCTCAGTGATCTGACCTCTCAAACCTGCCAGCCCAGAAAAGAGTAGGGCGATGTTAAAAGACTTGTTGGTTCTGTTAGAAAATCTTCTTCTTCTCCTCGCTGCATCCATCTGGCTTTTTAAAGGGGGTTTACGACATCAGCAGCCCTCTCACCTACACCCTTCTCTCCCGCCCTGCAGTTGTGGTGCCGTTTTGATACCATTACACAGAAAAACCGCCACAGGGGCGGGGCCAAGAAGGTCACCTGACTATCCCGTGTTAAATTTATTTTAATCCATCGGTTCCAGTTAAACTCTCCTGCAGTAAATCTTTGAGGAAACCACTCTGAGAATTAACAGGTTGCAGTTTCTGTTAAGAGATGGAGTTCCTCAGTCCCCGCCTAGTGCATTTGCATGTAACCGCTTCCCAGAGGTTTTGCAAAATGAGGACTGCCAAAGTGCCTGTTTTAATGAGTTTTTCTTGGAAATAACTAGAATTTAGTATAATGGGTATTAATTTTTTCCCTCGCCCTTTATTAAGAGTAGAAAATTTCAGATCAAAGCCACTTTTTTCCTCTTTAGAAAGGATGTTAAACATGTATTTAATTTTAATTACAATGAGAATCTAATTAATGTAGCTTTTTCTGATCCAGAGAAGAAACTATGTATAGTATATATGTGTATATGTGTATACATTGTATATATATATATGTCTACGTATATGCATATGTATATTCAGACTCCCCTTATTCTCACAGGAGGACATGAAGCTAGCCTGGCCATTTTGTGGAGAGAGCATGTGACGGTTAATTTTATGTGTCAACTTGACTGGCTGATGGGTGCCCAGATTAAGCATCACTTCTGGGTACGTCTGAGACTGTTTCTGGACAAGATGAGCATTTACATCAGTGGTCTCAGTAAGGCAGATTGCCCTCCCCAGTGAGGGTGGGCATGATCCAAGCCCTTGAGGGCCTGAACAGAACAAAAGGTGAAGGAAGGAGGAATTCCCCCTTCTTCCTGCCTCACGCTGAGCTGAGATATCTCCCTTCATCTCCTACCCCCCCAGTGGAGTCACACGATCCACTCCACTGGGTCTCAGGCTTGTGGACTTGAACTGAATGACGCCAACAGTTTTCCTTGGTCTCCAGCTGGCAGATGCAGCTCATGGGACCTCTCAGCCTCCATAATTGTGTGAGCCAATTCCTATAATAAATCTCCTTTTATCTATTGATCAATTAATTGGTCGATTGATAAGGATATATATCTGTCCTACTGGTTCTGTTTCTCTGGAGAACCCTGACTAATACAGAACATTTCTTGATTACTTGGAGCACTGAGCTGGACAAAGCAAGAGCGAGGACAGCACAGTAATGTGACCATGAGAGTCATGAGGGAAGACACACTAAGGGCCACATTTTTAGGAGGGCCTGGGTAGATGTTTTTCCTTCCTCCACTCATTCCTCCCATGGCTCGTGACTCCGTTACTTCCCTCATCACTCATCGTCCTTAAACACATCAAGCTTATTTCAGACTTTGTCCACATTGGTGTACCCCACATTGTAGCCCATCACATTCTAAACCATTCTAGCATTTCATGAAAAAAAATAATGTTGGCTGTGACCCAGTAAGTTGATTTCACAGATTAAAATGAGTCATTATTAATAGTGTGAAAAACACTGCTCTATCCCATAGTTTTATTTTATCATACTTTTTCAATATAAGAAATATGTATTTATTTATTTGTTTAGGACTTGTTTCTCATTCCACAGGAGAATATATGAGTTCACGAAGGTGCTAACTTTGTCTATCTTTTCTCCTTTATCTTCCCAGCACATAAAATAGCATGTGACATAGAGCAGGTACTCCATAAGGATTTGAAAATAAATGAATTAATGGACCAATCAAGGGAACATTAGGTGCAAAGTACATATAAGCCTCTATATGATATGTTAATATGTGATGGACACAAGTTATTGCTATAACATAAATAATAGAAAATGATTAATAATTGTAGATATTCTTTATCTCCACACCAACTTTCTCCATAATCCTGGAGATTTCTTGTGTAAGAACGGGCTTGATAATCAGAGTTTCAACACCCTTCAATTTCTAGTTGACGTTCATTCAACTAGAGCCACACATGTAGAAGGCCCTTCCCTAGGGATCACCCACAACTGCTTACTCTCCCAGGTAGTAACCCACATTCCACAGCATCCTGTACGTCTCTCTCTACATTTGTGACTCATACTTCATCTGCTTTTTGCTTTCCTAAAGACTTCAAGCTTTTCATCTTTTCCGTTTCTTCTATCAAATTTTCCTAGTTTTTCCTGCTCCTCCATTTCTAATTTTCATGAACTGATCATCTGAATACGTTCTCGATGTATGCTTAGACTCTCTGTAGCCACATCTTTCTGCCAAGCACCCTGGCCATCTTCCAATGTTAGAGTAATTGCACAAAACATTTTCTCTGCTCAGGTGACGGAGGGCTATTGCAGAAAATCTTAAAAACCATGCATATTGAGACCACAGTAGATTTGTATTTGCAACCACAACTGAATCCTCATCACCATCTGTAGGTGGCATTCTCCCTGACATGCAGCTTCAGGTCTTATATCCCCAAACTGCTCATTCTGCATTTCTACGCTGAGGTCTCAGAGGTTATACCATGGCTAGACAGAAATCCTGCCTCCCCTCCTCTACCATTCATCCTATTACAATAAAACATGTCATCCCCGGTCCTTCCCATCAATGGTATCACCCAGTAGTCAGTCAGTTCTAAAATCTAAGAGTTTTTCTGAGATTTATCTTCATTTTAGCTTCAACATCTCATCAGTCAGCAAGTCCTAAGTATGTCCATTTCTTTCCAGTTCCAACACGACCATCCTGATTCAAGCTATCAGCTTCTCTAGATAAGATTAATATCAGAATCTTCCATTTGACCAACCTTAGTTAACTGTTACCCACTCTACAATCCCTTCTTCCCACTGAAGCGAGAGTGGTTATTAGGAAATTAAAATTAGATCAAACCACAACCCTATTTAAAACCTTAAAACTACCCCCCATGTATTTTCCTGTGCTTGAGTGCAGAGGGGGCGTTCTCTCTCCTTCCACTATTTAATTGTCCCAATGTATTGTCTTCATCCTAATTTAAAAGCATCCTCGTGTCTTTCCCTACCAGAATCCTGTCTGGTAGAGCATCACTCTCTCCCATCATCTCTCTCCCCTCTCTTTCCTGTATTAACCTCCCTGAATACTGGTCTCTTCTTTTGTCTCCATTTCAGATTCACTTCCTAACCACGGAGGAAAGTGTTCTCTTTAAAGAGACAGTTCTTAGTAATGCTGTTTTGTCCTCTTTCATGTGATGGTCAGTCAGGTGCCGCCACAAGTGGAGACACAGGGGAGACTCAGAAAACACAGCCTGTTATGCTCATGGGCCCCAGAGACAGAGACACAGACACCATGCAGAGCCTCAGGGGGGGATCTCCAGGGTGGTCAGGAGGCAGAAGATAGGGAAGAGGGGAAGAATTAGGCCACGGCCTTTCCTGGGGTTTCCACAGGAAAGGCAAGGAGGATGAAATGAACACTTAGGACTGGCTGGTTTCAACAATTTCCTTGGGCGTTGGACGAGATGGATGGTGCCTAGTTGCCTGGCACCTGGCCCTGGATGATAAAGGCAGAGGAATCTTGCCTCCTGGGTGCAGGGCATATGGAGGGGGCCTGGCCCTGGGGGGCTGCTGGGCACACCAAGGATAGGCCACTCAGCTGGGCCCTTTGCTGTCTCTAAGGATTGGCTAGCTTGTGGATGGACAGTCTCTCCTCGGCCAGGAAGGTTTTCAAGATGTCAAAACATCATAAATACAGAAACACAATGTGTGTACAATGCAAATGTCAACAATTTCGTCAAAAAATAAAGATATTTTTCCACTATTTCTCTTACTGAACCTCTTCTGCAAACTGGTAATAATTCAATTTTTTTGTTTACTATTTCTATTACTTCCTTTCTACCCTCTGTGAATTTTCAGCTCTCTTCATTCCTCTCTGACTGTTCATCCTCAGTCCCTTTTGGATCTTCTCTTTGTCTTTCAAGAGCCTGAAACTTGATGTTGCTCGATTTTCACACAGTCCCCACCCCCCTTCGTACAATGTCCTGAGTGACCCCATGCACTCTCATGATATCAATATGGCAGAGCTTCTTGAACCTTCCAAAGAGGCACAGGTTTGAAACATTACCCATTAGGGAACTACCCATCATGGTCTGCCTTTGCATGGCCAGAACTAGTCCAACTAAATCAGTAAATGATATGAAAGATTGGGCTGCGGAAATAGTGAAAACATAAGAATATGTTGTTAGGAAGTGAGGAAATTGTTGCCACAGGCTGGAAGTGGGAGACCCATATCATGCACTGGCAAATTTTTTGGTAAAATTTTTATTTTCAGTACACATATTTCACATGCTTACTAAACTTGAAACTCTAGTAGAACTGGTGGAAAGAGACTGTGTGTTAGTGTGTTTTGTCTTCTATTTGTTTCTCTTGGCAAATTATTACCATAAAGAGATGAGCCCTGAACTAACAGATAGTTAGTGGAAGTGTGGGAAGTTTAATCATGCTCACATGGAAGAATGTATATTTTAAAACACAGAAGTGTCAAAGAGTGGTAAAGGTTGAAATGGAGGCAGAGGTTTTTTACTGAGGAAGTGAGCAGAAGGAAGAAAAGTGGAAGGGCACGTGAATTACACATTTTCTTATCTGATATGGCGAAGCATCAATAGATAAAAAATGGAGTAAAGAGTCTGTAAAGCTACACACATCACCAAAATAATAATAAGAATACAGTTTATCTCATGTTTGTCAGGAGAAGAGTGAGGTGTGTGTGATAAATTCTTCATCTTTCACACAGACAATTAACTAGATATTTCCTAATCAATAAATCACTTATGTTCAGAGTACTCTTGTGGGTACAAGTGAGCTGAAGTAGAGCCAGGACAGTCATCTCAGGGGGTAGGTGATACATATTTTTCATCTCATTTCCTTCTGCTTATTTCCCTCTAAATGTGCGGCAGTTTCTTCATCTCTCATTTTCTCGGGTGAAAATGGACCATCTTCTATTTTTGTTAATGCAGTCTAACATAGCATGAAGCCACCTTATTTGTCAATTAGGTCTTTCCCCTGTGTTCAGCATCTCAAGTGGTCTCCATGATCTTGGGCTCTTATTATTGGTATTTTGAAGTCACATAAAAATTATGTATATTAAAGAATATCTGGGGCCAGCCCTGGTGGCCCAGTGGTTAGGTTCAGTGTGCTCCGCTTCAGTGGTCCAGGTTTGGCTCCCAGGCCCAGAACTACACCACTCGTCTGTCAGTGGCCATGCTGAGGTGGTGGCTCACATGCACACAAAAAAAGAGGAAGATTGGCAACAGACATTAGCTCAGGGCAAATCTTCCTCAGCAAAAAACCCAAAAACCACCAAAAAGTACTTCATATATATCATATATGACTCATACTTCACATATATACCTCATATTTCTAGCCTGTCAAATCATTACTTTACCTCCCAGTTTCTACGACATTTATAAACCTCTCTTATAAACGTCCATCAGTGTCCATGGCTAAAATGTTGAATTCAAGTGTATAATGAACTATCTTTAAAATGCTGGTGAAAGGAAACAGGACTGAAACCCCTCTGACCATTTCTTTCCTGGGTGGATTTTCATGTTTCATAAACAGGACGGCATACAGGACGTGGTGGAGTGAGAAAGACTGCTGGGTTGTCATCAGAACCCTGCTGGTTATTAAGATCCAGAAAGCCCGGCCAAGCCAGGTCCCATTTCAGAACCTGTTTCCTCATCTGTAAAAACTGGAAAGTGAGGTTAATGGTTCTTAAGGGACTGAGAAAACCATGGGGACGATTAAATTAGATCATGCATAGATTTAGGGAGCAGTCAATACACATTAGCTTCCTTTTCAACTTTCTTGACCTAAATTATGTTCAAAGTCATGTAAGAAGATACTTTTTAGATGAGGTTATTCATAATTCAAAGGAAAATACCAATGTGGATTTCAAATCACTGAATTTTCTTTGCTTGTTAATGTGGACTAGATCTAATGAATATCTTATATATATTCTAATATGGGAATATTGCCAAGCGTCTTTTGAGACACATGACTGTAATGCATATTTTAAGTGAAAATGGATTAAGTCTGTTGTGGGAATATGAATTTGAGGAGTTCATTTGAGAAAAAAGGATACTAGGAAATTTTTAAAAATGAATTAGAGAAATCAAAGGAATATATCGTGATTTTGTTTAAGAGGAAGCGAGACTGAATTGCAGTGAAATTAGAAAAAACATAAAGATAACAGTCACGTGGAAAGGAATTGCTCCCCCAAATAGCAGCAGCAATGGTGGGCACACACTGAGCAGGATTTTACTTGGCTAAAAAGTCAGTCCAAGGAAGTGCCTGCCCCCGTCCCTGGAATAAAGCCCAGTGACAGGTGAGCCTGTGGAGAGATTAACCAGATGAAGAGGGAAAGTGACACCCAAGGCAGTGGGATAGCTGGGCTGGTCGAGTGCGTGAAACAATGCAGGTTTGTGTCAGCAGCTCTGTGAATACCGTTTGAGTCTGCGAATCGTTGGATGTGTGCACAACTTTTCCCAGGTTAGACTTGACCCTCTCGCTAAGCAACCTGGAGGCTTTACATGGGAATGTCAGAGGGAAGATGATTAGAAAAGGAGAAAACAGAGACCTCATCGAGTTTGAACTTTCTCCCAGGGCACAATCTGCAAAAGCCAATGATGAGCGTTCTGTCCAAGAGAATTTGTCATCATTCCTATAAGTATTCGCCTCTGGAAAGACAAGACCCAATAGGACTTAATGCAAGCAAGACCCTTCTCTGCGAGAGCGTTCAGGGGAGGGGTCCGTGGAGGCTGGCCCGGCCTGGCGCTCAGTCAGCTTCTCTTGGGAAGATCACAGATCTCGATCTTTATTTTGATTGCAATCTTGATACATCGATTTCTATATTTATATCCATATCATCTATATCTAGTCTAAATTCTATACCAATTTTATGTATTTATTCTGTTTCTATATATCTATATTATCTATCTCTCCTCCATATATACCCAATTTCAGCCATACCTTTTCAGATTTTATCCAGCTAGCTTTCCCCACTCATCCTGGCTTTAAAAGTATGGGAGACAATCTCTGCCTCATTTCTTCAGCTTCTTGTGTCACTTGTAAACATCCGAAGATGGCGTTTGGCATTTACTATAACAGTGCCTTGAGGTCTATTTATCTCTCTCAGAGAAATGAAAGGCCATTCCAGACTGGTCCATGCTGTTCCAGGCTGAGAAGCTCTACACAGGGACTGGTCCTGCATGTGAAGGATCCCACTGCACTGGGACAATTGCAAAATCCACTTGTCACAGTGCCAAAAATTCACAGCATTAGATCATTAAATTGTAGTCAGAGCAGAGCACGGGCCCTGTGCCCGAGGAGAAGATAAGGCATCTGCGCTTGAGAACAGGGGCTGTGGTTGGAGACGCCCCGGGGGAGAATGGGTCAGCCCCCAGTTGTCTGATGGCATCAATGCTTTGGGTTCCTCAGCTACAAACAGAGGCAGCAATTCTTACCTCTTGGAGTTGTGGTCAGACTTCAGGAATATAATTGCTTCCACAATATTTATGACTGCCTGCTCTTGACTTCCCATCTCATCTCCTATTCCAGTACAGACACGAGAGACTTTGTGATAAAAGTCAGTGTTGGAGGGACTGTCCTAGTTGGAGCAATCAAGACGTTACCCATGGAAATGATTTTAACATGAGCTCTGAAGTACTAGGAGGAATTAATGAGGGGGAACAGGAGGAGAGCATCCTTCCCGGAGGAAAGAGCATCTTCAAGGGCCTCAGGGGGAGCAGGGCAGTGTGTTCAAAAGAGTCCGATGTGGCTGATGCCCGGAGATGAAGGGCTGAACACCACGAGCTCAGGGAGCTGTTGGGGCGGCCCTGGGAAATGCTTAACTGACCTGGCAGGCAGAGCAGACAGTCCTTAGAGAGAGGGTGGGAATTCATGAGCACACAGTAAATTAGGAAGCTTTCTCCCACGAAGTGAGCTGCAGGGAAGGGAATGGGAAAAAAAATCACATATCTTGTGTCACATGATGAGAGCTTGGCAAGTGTCCCTAAAATATCAAATTATCTACCATGTTTCTGTTGCAAATTTAAATCATGGTACAGTTTCATAGTTGGAATACATTTTTAGTTGTTTACAAAATATTTGAATATATTTCTGCATTCAAAGAACAAACTGCAAGATGATCCCCTAACCAAACATTAGCCAATTTCAAGGTTTTGTTTTCCAGGTTGCTCATGTTTTTGCTCATATGTTTGCTACTTCCTTGACCAGGGCTATATTTGCAGAGGTGATCCCAGAATGACATTAGGATTTCTGATGTCTTAAAGCTGACATTTTTGTTTGCTCCTTGCTCACATTTTCAAGACGATAGGTATTCTCTGAGACTATTTGTTTTGAGTGGGGACTGGCTCTGGAAAGTCTTCTTTCAGCATTTTAAATTAGAATTTCTTTGGAATTGTCTAAGATCCACCTGTGTGGTTAGAAATTACTTCCGAAAAGAATAAAAAAACTTTGAGAGCATATATTTTCTCAAAACCTTTTTGAGAAACTCATAATGCCTTTAGTTTTTATAAAATAATTGAATAAAGGGGATATTCTGTGATTTCATCCTTTTTTACCTTCACTACACATTTATGTGAAATAAATTGGCGTTTCTACATACCCTACAAACTTAAAAGTACAATGAAAATATTAATATATAAATGTTTATAAATATGTATATATACATGTAATATTTCAAATTTAAGAGAGGCAGCAATTATGCTATAAACATAAGTTAACATTAAAGCATGTGTTGCCTTTGGTTGCTAAATTCTACTACAGGTTTTAAAATATTGATCTGATCTACTTAAGAAAGGCTCATGATGAATGTGTTTTCAAAAGAAATGTTTGTTTTGAAAAATGTCATCACGGCTTCAGTCCATCAGCTTTTCCTCTTGGGGTGATGAGCTGAGTGTCGATGGTGATGTGGTGGGATGCAAGGGTACAGGACTCCTGTCTCCCCATCACAAACCCGTCTTTACCGCCTGAACGAAGGGACATGTGGCATCCGTGAGCCCCGACTGGCTCACCACCACCAGGATGTTTCACAGTCTCCATGCTCCCAGCCTCCCAGGGGACGGACACTTGAGCAGCACAGTCCAAGGAGAGCAATACAGAGTTGAAGCTTCACAGGCTTCTCTGTAGAGTGGGGACCTCTCCACCTGTCCACCACCAGGCTTTTAGCAGCTCTTTGGGGCAACAGACGGGACGCACCTCATCCCTGGGCTTATGAACACAGGGCATTGGAGACCACATACACATTCTCAGGGCTCTCAGAACACCATTGTTATTTTCTTTTCCTATTTTTGCCTCATTGAGTATAAGTTTTCTTTTTGCTCTCCAATTTTGTTAACAGCAGACATCCAGATTTTGGGGATGAGCTAGCCATTTTGAGTACTGCTCATTATATTTTTAAAAAATTATTTTCTTCTCAATGGGAAGTTTTGCTTTCTAAGAGGAAAATAATTTTCTATGGAAAGCACGCAAAATGAGGAAGAATTCCCCAGACACTGTGATTGGAAAATAAGATTTACAGAATGCGGACTCTTCGGGCTGATTTCTCGCTGCAGAGAAGGGCGTCGCAGGGCCAGAGGAGACAATGCAGGATCTGTGGTTATTTGTGAAAGTGGTGAAATGAAGTTTCTCTGTACACGAGCTGCTTCTCACGTCCAGCCGTTTAAGAGAAATAAACACTGAGTCTTTTTGTAATGGATATTCGAGTTACGGCAGAATAATCACTTTTACTCACAACAGTAATTTCTTCCATAATACACATAAATACCACCACTGTTCCTTATTCGACATTTTGTGAAATGTTTAAACAATGCATCATTGTCAAATCAGTTAGATCAAATCTTTAGGTGTATTGGTCTGATCTAATTGCTATATTAAATACTAGTTATATATGTTTGAAAAATAATTCATTTTGGTTATATTTTAGAAAGATATTACATCAAATGTAGAACTTTAGAACCAGAAGGAAGTCAGTAAACCGTGTAGCCCAATGTTTTCATGTTACATATGAAACTGAGACTGGGTCACGTGACTAGGACATTTCATTTAGTAATTAAGTCAAAAGTATTTGCTTCCTAATCAAATTGCCTTTTCTATCAATAACTATGGTGTTTTGAAATGCTTAAATATCAAGGAAGAGCTCACATAATCAGGTCATATTGATTGAGAGCAGTGAATGATGAATTTAGCCTCCTTTGAATGGAATTACGGAGGGCTAATCTAGGAGATGAACTCTCATTATACCTGGAAAGTCACTGACAAGAGAATTCATCCCTGGATTTTGGACAGGCTGTTTTGGAAGTAAGTTCTCTGTACATTTTGACTTGCTTGCAATCCTAATATGAGAGGAAGGAAAACACTGTAGAGGGATGAGCAGGAACAGAGCAAGGAGAAGATGAACCAGGCCGGGTCATCGATGGCTTCGAGAGAAGAAACATGTTGAGGTAAGAAGACCCTGTCAAGCCAAGTCCATGTTGACTCCATGGTGTCACATAAGGAGCAGGGCCATAGTGACAGAGCAGGTGCAGAGGCCCGAAAATGGAGCAAATGACTGTTGGTGGAAGGGAATGATCAGGAAAGTTTTGAGATGTCTTCTTTACAGATAGACAGTCTGAGTATTTCAAATGGAGGGACAGGGACAAAAGCAAAAATAAGAATCCTCTGAAGATTCTATAAAAAGTATCATATGATCTCTTCCTTGATTCCAGCCTTTAGCGTGGATTTTCATGTTTGACGTAGAACAGCCTGTGTTGTAAGAACAGCAGGATGATATTTCTAGGGTTTGATTTCGCCTTCGTTGGGAAGGCAGTGTGAAAATAATCACCATAAACATATAAAGGAAACACTTATTATGCACCACGTTATCTGATTCTTTTCACTGCTTAACAATAGGATTCCGGCTACAATGTATCCATTTAAGTTTAAGGTTCTAGTTTCAGGTTTTGTCGTCCTTTTGAAATATATCTCAGGTAGTTATACGTTAAAAATTTATAAATAAATTTTAAGTTATTGAGTTTTAATTTAAGATTACTTTCTGAGTAGGATTTGCTGGTGTGAAATGAGCAGAAAGAAGGTCCTATGAACCCTATGGGTACTTGAGTGGATGCTGTATGGCATGGAGGGACCATGGGGATGAACCCCTACCCCCACCCCGCTGCCTCTCGAGTGGAGTCAATGAACCAAAGAGGAGAAACAACGGAAGCTTCCCCACTGCTGCTTCCAGGTCAACCAGAGCTCCACGTCCATGCTCTTTTGTCTTCCTCTCACGATCTCCCGCTAACCTGAGCCTGTATGTGCACATCACAAAGACTACAAAAGGTTTTGTTAGTGGTATTTCCAAAAAGGTGACTTGGAGTTTATATTTTTTAATAAATATTTTCAATAGAAGTTATGACAAGGACTGTAAGAAATTAAATGCCACACTCAAAAATCTAGTGAGAGGTTTCCTAAAAAATAATTTTCTGTCCCTAGTTTCTAAGCTACGGTTTCCTTGATAAAATTTAACTTAGAGATGGTACAGCTACAGAAAAAGCTGCCTGAGCAAAGGCAGGCTGGGGAAGGTCATTGTCAGTGCGCTGGGATGCTGTGTGGACCCCTCTAGTGCACCTCGGTATCCAGAGGGTGGTGTGCTGGGGTCAGGGGGGTGTATCGGATGGGAGATGAAAGGATCTGTGGGCCTGGAGGCTCCTAGAGCCCCACCCCGCCTCCTCTTCTAAGGGACCCTGGGCTGTGAACGCCTGGCTTGCCCTCTGCTAGGTGATGACCTTATGAGCTTGCTGGGGGAAGACCAGTCCCTTCAGACCACAACAGGGACTCAGTGTGTGTGAGGGGAGGTGTCTGTGGCAATCTGTGAAGACAGGCAGGCTCCATGGAAAGTGCTCCCAAATATCTCAGATAAGGAGGTCAACAGATATACTGCAACACTTCTGTCTAAGGCGGGGTCGGGGGGGGGGGAGGGTGACAATGAAAAATAAGAGACCCAGCCAGCCAGTCCTATCCTTCTGCCATCTTCACTCACCTTTAAAATGCCGCACCTTGGGATTATTTCAACTGTCCGTCTGATCTTTCAACAAGTTGAAGGGCTGGCATCACACCTTGACAGATTTTGATTAAATGTCCGAAGTCTGGCTTCACACTGTCTAAAATCTTGGCTTGATCTATTCAGCTGTGTGACTTGGGCAATTAATAGGACCTTTCTAAGTCTCCGTGTTGAAAAAGCAGGCATTCTCTAAAATAGGAAGAGAGAGAGTCCTCACCTCGAGGGGTTGCTGTGAGAACTATGTCAGTCAATGTGCCATCTTTGCACATGGAAGTGACACACAGGAATACGGGACACGGGACATGCTCATCAGAACACACCTGTTAATTTTTTCATTGCTAAATTACATCAGATAGAGCTACAACCCAGGCAGAAATCTTGTAAAGTAGGAGCAGCTGACTTGGTCTCTTTTTGGTCCTCCTGGAATGAAAACATCTAGTCCTAATTAAAAATTGTCTTATATTTTTTTTATTAAGTTGAAGGATACGTTAACTATATAAAAATAATGTTCATAAACCTAGAGTTAAATATCCCACCTCCCTAGTTGTTTTTAGCATGCTTTAGGTTGGGGCAATTTCTAGTTTATGGGATTATTGTCAGCACATTAAATTATGAGAAGAGAAAACAGTGATTGAAGCCAGACGTCCTAGTGGGACACCCGCCTGAGAACATGGTCATGAAACAGAGAAATACTCCCAGCTGCTCTGGCCCTGTTTCCTTCCATTGTAAATCAATGCTTCACTTGCCTCCCACACAGAAGTAAATGAGGTTATGTGTGTGTGCATCTACATAATATTGCTCAATAAATTGTGAACCTCGACATGAATAAAGGGAATTAGTATCATTTATTATAGATTATAGGTTTTCAAAAAGTGTATCACTTATTCACTAGTGTTTTCTAAAATTTGGACTTTTGATTCTTGAAGGTGGAGTAGGTTTTTGGGGAGAAAATGTATAAAATATATCTTGCACATATATCCAATACTATTTGAAATATTGGAAGTAATTGCCACAGTAGGAACGCTTTTTAGAGTGTGACTGAATGGGTCGTTGTCATGCAATTAGCCACCACTCTGCCCCTCCCCTCCTTTCCCTCACTCCCTCCATCCCTCGGGAGGAAGGTGGCTTCGGACAGGTGCACTTGGGGAGAACGTGCTCCATCAGCCTCATGTGCTCTCTTTCCTCTGTGGACTTGCTTCCCCTCAAAAAGCAGCCTGCTCTCCTCCACGCTTTCAGGTGGAGAGGATTTTGGACTCTCAACCACTGCCAGGAACCAGATGATCAGTCTACTCAACTCAGGGGTAACAGCGGGGGAAGGCCATTGGGCCGATGGACTCCCATTAGCACTGGTAGTCCTTGTCATTTCCACGGACGGTCTTCAGCGCCTATCGCTCAACTGTTTCAGGTAGGAGGGGAAGAAAGGAGGGTTATTTTGGGTCACAACTGAAAACTTCAGGGATCCCTCAATATTTCAATTTCCTGTTATAAAAATTAGGAGACCAATTGTCTGCATTATTTGTGCATGCAAGAAGCAGACTTATTTTATACCAGCCTTGCTGACTCTGGAGAAAATTCCCAGTCTGGGAGGCATTGTTTAGATGTTGGAGGCACACAGGAGCAGGGCTTGACTCTCAGCATGTCCCAGTGGAAGGGCTTTTGGGTTTAATGAAATATGACTTGAGACTCTAAATAGAGATTACTGTCATGGATTTGACAGTAGGGGAGAAAATAACAAGACACTTGATCCAAAATATTCTCAAGAGACAGAGGAAATATCACTTGGTAAATTAAAAAAAAAAAAGGTTCTTTGCCTTTTAAAAAATTTGGCATTCTCTATTGTAGTTTTTACATCTAAGACACAACATGTATTTTAACTAATCTTCCCAATAAAATTTAATCATTATAGGGCCAGCCCTGGTGAGCTAGTGGTTAAATTTTCAGTGGGCTCCAATTCAGCAGCTTGGGTTTGGTTCCTGGGCACAGACCTACACCACTCATCTTTCAGTGGCCATGCTGTGGTGGTGGGACACATACAAAAAGAGGAAGATTGGCAACAGATGTTAGCTTAGAGGAAATCTTCAGCAAAAAAAACCCAAACATTACAATTATTTTGGTTAAATGAAGATCCTTGAATGTTTTCCTATTTAAACATGAATTTGTATAATTATAAGATGTATATATATAAATACATACACATATTTATAGAATAATCTATACAATATTAGAATATATATGTATTACTTTATCAATATTTTAAAAGCTTCCCTTTAGAAGATTATAGTCATTTCTTCTCAATGCATAAATGAAAAAAATCGTCTTACAATTCCTCTATTGGAATTAATCACTATTTTTAAAATTAATCCTTTATTGATACATAAAAAATCAGCAACAATATTTGACTTTGTCAAGGTGAACTGGGTGACCAAATGCCAAAGAAAGGATAAGTGTACATCTTTTGTTACTTCTGAATTTTATAATATGTAAATTTATCACCCATTTTAATACAATAAAGCTTTAAATTAAAGTAAAATACCTTTTAAATAATTTTCTTACAATGATTGCAAGTTCCTTAATACCATCCTCTTTGTCATAGTTTCAAATGGAAAGAATAATGTCTAAGAGTAGCTTAGTCAAGATGTTGGAGGAAAATGTGGGTGAGGCCAGATATTACCAGATATTTCCTTGTCCAGGTGACAGAACCAAGGGGACGTGGGGCCAGGCTTTCTGGGGACGAGGAGGTGCCACCTGAGGCTCCTGGGCCGTTGGCACTGGGGTGATGGACCGAGGCCTCTGTTTTCCTTTCTCCTCACTCTGAGTTGTTAAGAATTGACATGGGCTCTGAGTTTGATGGTGGGGAAGAAAGTGGATCCACCACCTGGACAATCACATCAAGAAGAATCTGAGTCATTCACACAGAAAACCATCAGGTCATCTGCTGTGGTCTGAATGTCTGCGTCCCCCCAAAATCCTCATGTTACAACCTGATCCTCAGTGTGATGATGTCAGGAGGAGGGGACGCTGGAGGTTATGAGGTCATGAGGGTCCTCATGATGGGATTAATGCTCTTGTAAGAAGAGACTCCAGAGAGCTCCCAGCCCCTTCCGCCATGTGAGCACACAGCGAGAAATCTTCCATCTGGAAGCGGGCCCTCACCTGGCCGTGCTGGCACCCTGATCTTGGACTTCCAGACTCCAGAACTGTGAGCAATAAATTTCCGTTGTTTATAAGCCACGCTGTCTGTTGTTTATTACAGCAGCCTGAACAGACTACGACACCATCTCTTTTCCTTATCATTAGGAATTCAAAGTAGGTGGGAATTATTTCTGTTATGAAACAGCTTGTGGGACAGGTTAGACGTGCTTCACCAGCAAAGAAGAATCTTTGCTTGGCTCCCAGCACAGGCTTGTTAGAATTTAGTCACCTGCCTGTCAGATCTCTCTTGCTGTAGAGTAGCTGTTTGGATGCTCCCTCACCAGGGTCCTGGGTGTCATTTTATGGTTTTTCTGAAGCACTTTGACTGTATCCTGAGAGAAGGACAGCAGGAAGACACTTATCTTCACAAATGCCACTGAGCATTTTGAGTGTGCACTGACATGAAAAAGAAAGTATTAAATTTTTATTGTCCAAGACTCCAAATATTTTTCCTAACTATTACGATTCTCTTATGGGAAATCTCCATATTGATGGATATGTTTAAAAATATTGAAGTGACTCTCTTTGTAAATACACTTCTACATTTCACAATTCCTGTTTATTCCTACTTTGTATGAATTCATTTTCTTCCTTATAATGCATGAGCACTCATCTTTGAAGAACAGGCACCCTGTGTAAATTCACGTTGTCTTCTTGTGTTTATTTCTTAACTCCTTGCACAGCTCACCTATTGACATTGAGTTCCTGTGTAATCGTTCACCTGAATTGAATCTTTCAACTACTATTATTATAAAATAATAATAATAATAATGTTTCTATTTAACCTCATTCTAATATACAGTTTCTGGCTACTCCACGCTATTTAAAGGAGCTACTGGGTGAGGACAAAATACTATGTTCTGATTTAACCTCGTTAGGTATCAACAGCTCTGGGGCACAAAAAAGCATGATTAAGGAATTTTGAACGCTTAAGGTGTTAAGATGAGCAATGTTATTAAACATTTCAGGATTCTGAAGGCTTTTGAGGTTGGGATGGAAGTGTTCAAGGTTTCAGAATGACTTTTGAAATTTAAAAAAAAAAAAAGGATATTATCCAGTCTTTTAAATCTTCTCTAGGTCATGAAAAATATTTTGATAAAAAAATGTATATTTTGAATGCCAAGATCTTTTTCACTGTTTATAACTTTTAAACACCTTATAAAATCATGAAATAAGAGTGGGATCAGAAAAAGAGCTAAAGCATTCTCTAACTTTGAATCAATTTTCGATGTGTTTGCTTGGAGAGCAAGGAGACAGTCAAAGCTCTGACGAGATCACAGCGTACGCAGCACGGTGAAAGTGGTCGGGACCTACTCAAATACACATCTGTTCCCCAACAGTCCCTCACGGAAAAATGCTATTTTCATTTTCCCAGCCTCACATTCATCTCCCACCATCAAAAGGTGGCACCATCTGCAGTTGCTTTCGGAAAAATGCTAACAAATGCAAAGCAAATTACTGTTTTTGAGGAGACTTGCATGGAGAGCCGCACAGGGCCTGAAGACGACCTGGAATAATTGTGGGTAGTATTTACCTTTAAACGCATTTCCTAAAGCGTATGGTAATTTTTGCAAAGTAAGTGAAACATTTAGTATTCTGCCATTATGATAAAATATAATATATGTGCATAAAAAGGGAGACACATTTAATCCCACAAACACTCAACGGAATTTGAAATGGAAATGGAGCTGTTAATATTTAGGTCTAGTGATTGTAAACAGTGGTGTATTTTGACAGAAAGTTTTGTTTACCTTTTTTTTTATGGAGGTTATTTGCTTTTGTCTTTTTTTCCTCAACTTTTCGGAATATTTATCTATTTTTTTTGCTCAGCATGTGGAATGAATTGAGTGGCTATTTGCTGAATTTACAAAGGAATGTTTGAGATTGCTGAAGTCTTTCAAAAGTTACTGAACATCTATAAATGTGCTAACGTCTGAAAAATTGAAGTCAAAGCAAGTGTGATTTCTGCTATTATATATGTATATTATATATATAATATATATATTCAATTACTTATTCCTTTAAACATGTTCATACTATATGCAATGTGCTGAAATTGGATATACAAGCAGCTTTACACATTATAATATTCAATGATTTTCTAAACTGAGATGTATGTTATATGGATACACGTATGGATTTACTACCCATAGACTCTTTAAGAATCTCATCCAAAGATGTATTATGTAAATGTAGTCAAATTTCAAGACAGCCCTAAGTCTTATCACATCTTCTACAGCAACCATTTTTGCCCCAGAGTACCTCTGTCTCTCTCCCCTCCCCTCTCCATCTCTCTCCCACTCTCTCACTGTAACTTTTCCTGAGAATCAACAGGAGGAGAAATGAATGAGAGAAAAGGGCTCGAGGCCTCTGTGACCTGTGTTGACGTTGGTTAGGATGGACAGAGGACTTCCATGATGCCCTCACCGTCGGTGCAGCCTCCTCGCCGCGTCGGCTCCTACACTAACCCAGCAGTTAGACGTGCTCCTTGAGGAATTCTGACATGAAGGAGAAGAGGATCCTAGCTAATGCATGTGGGGTTTGAGATCAAACTCCCCACAGAGTAGGGTTACTCTCTTGGAGATTTTGGGTCTTCGTCGTTGAGAATGGTTTGGTGTCGGGACTGATGTCCAGGTCAGCGGCTGACCCAGGGGCAGTTGCTTCGCTCCTGGGGGAGAGGCCTCCTCCAGCATCTCTTCAGTGCTGGGGCCCTGCTGGGACAGGGGCTATGCTCATTCTTTTCTCTTCCACGTTTCCCTTAGCTTTTAAGCTAATATCTCTCTTCATCAACATCTTAGGCTGAAATGAAATTTAGTATTAAAATATTGTTATGTAAACACACATACGTTCTTCAATCAATGGCTTTCTCTGTTATCATGTACACAATAGTCCATATATTTTTCTGTAGACAGAAACTGGAGATGAGGTTTTAAAAATGGATGGTCCTTCATCTTTCCTAATTCTTGTACTTCCAAAAGGATGATAATACCTCTTTATGTACACGTCATCACACCCCTCTTTACCTGCTCAACGGTCAAGAGTCTATGCACTTCATATGACTGTTCTTTCAACATTTCTGAGTCTACTGGATTCTTCTCAGTTGATAGATATGGTTGTGTGTTTCGTCTTACAACTACATTACCAACAAAAATCACCCCTCCTCCATCTTCTCTTATTTGTAAAATGTTCCTTCTTGTTAGCAACTTATTTCTCACTTTTTAAATCCAAATTCCTTAAATTAATAGACAGTCGTCATTATCTCTATTTCTCTGTCTTTCATTCATTTATCAACACATTGAAATAAAGTTTGTTCATCTTAACACTGTAATAAAATTCTCTAGAGAATACTTCCAGAGTTTCTGGATATAAAATCCACTGGAATGCATGGAACGCATTCTGTTCTTCTCATGTCATCTTATTAACGCAGCTGACTTTGCAAATATCCTTTCTTTCCTTGTTTTCAAGGACAAAGTTCTACTACTTGTGGTACACTCTCTCCAACCAGTCTTTTGTTTCTTCCACTTTATTTTTGTTTCATTGTTTACAGTAAACTGTCCATATGTAAATGTATACCTTTAGGAATTTTTCCATATTTATGCACCTAAATCAAGATCATTAATATATTCATCACCTTCAAAATCTTTGTTTCCTCATACCCACCCTCCCATTCCAGGCAACCACTGATCTGCTTTCTGTCACCCCGATTTATTTGCATTTTCTGGATTTGATATAAATGGAGTCATACAGTCTGTGCTCTTTTTTTTGTCTAGCTTCTGTCCCTCAGTGTATTTATTTTGAGACACATCTAGATTGTACCGTGTATCTCTGCTTTGTTCCTTTTTGATTGCTGAGTAGTGTTCTGTGGTATAGACCTGCCACAGCTGGTTAATCCATACATCTGACGATGGACATTTGGGTTGTTTCTTGGCTAAAAACTTGTAAGGCTGTCCTTGAGCATCGTTTCTGTTTTTAAACCTTCCTTTATTATCTATCCCAGGAAAACTGGCAGCACCCAGCGTTTATAATCTACCTCGTAAGCTGTGCTTTTCTATTTGCATACCTGCAGCTTGCTTGGACTGGAAACTGCTGTAGTTCAGAAACTACTTCTTACTTATCTTTGCATCCGAGGGCTAAACTGACACTGTCTGATCCACAAAGTGGGCGCCCAGTGAGTGTTTTCTGGATGAATGGATTCCAGTAGTTGCCTTTGACATGTTATAATCTTTCCGAGCAATTTTTTTTTTTTAATTAGGAGTGCTTTCTTCTCATTCAAATAAGGGTCTGGCTAGAACTTGTAAAGTGGCTGCTTCCCTGGGCTGTAGCGGCGGTATGTTATATAATAGGTTAATAAATACTACCCGCCCCCAACACAGGCCTTAGCCTTCTCTCCATCCTTGATGGCTGCTGCAGGACCATGGGCTTGTTTTACGCCCATCCCTGAGTCACCAACCTCATCAGGCTAATGCTTTCCACTCACTTTGCTGCTGGTCATCCTGGAAAGCCTGTCATCCAATTCACAGGGAAAGAAAACAGTCAAGCCTTTCAACATTGTGCCCTTCACAGTGGCAATCTGAAACTTCTTTCTGCTTTGAAGCTCTATGTTTTCTTCAAAATCTCTGCAGTGAACGTTTCCAGCCTCCACCCATCCACCGTCTAGTAGAGTTTATCTCCTATTAGTGTTTGCTGTTTTTCCCGTCAAGCGATGCTGGAGCATTGTAATCCCCAGATGGATATCTACATCTCTGTGTTCATCAGTGCAGAGCAGGACCACAGGGAGTAGGAAGAGTGTTTCATTACGACAATGCAAGGAAATTTTGGTAAACCGTAGGCATATTACATTTATTATTATTTTTTACACCCCTAAGATTGAATCCAATGTCTAAAATTCATGGACTTGTCTCCCTAATTGTGCAATTGTTCTGAATGTCTGTTAAGAATAAACAGTCAAGAACTGATAACACTGTCTGAAAAATGTAGTGTGTAATCACTATTTCATAACTGAATTCATTAGCAGAGAACAAAGGGGAAAGATTTTCATTTCTTCCCCCATCCTACTTCTATCCTGAAGACCCAAAGAACAAAAGAGAAAAGTGAGAGAATCCTCACCAGCGTCTTTGCTCATGGCAAGGAAAGACAGAACCGTTAGTGACAGCAGAAAGTCTTAAAAAAATCTGAGCTTTCTGGATGAGGGACAAGCAGAAATATTATGTGAGAGACTTAAGGTCGACACCTGTGGAGCTGTGCCAAATCCAGCTTCTTGTTCTAAGTCTTTTTCTGTTCACGTGGGCCGAGCCGAGAACTGGGACGATCCTCCTCAGAACCTTGAACTATTAATCCAACCACTAAATCCGCATTTAGAATGTCAGCTCCATTTATTCATTTAGTCAATAAATGTTTATTGAGTTTTCAGGATGTACTAGCCATTGACCCAGATGCTTGAGGACACAGTGTGATCACCAAGATGTCCTTGTCCTCATGGAGCTTACGTGGGGAGGGAGAGTGAATGACAAGCACCATAAACAAACATGGAGCATGCTTTGAGTTTAGTGGCAAATTCTGTGAAGGAGAATAAAGCTGGGTAAGGGATTAGCGAGTAATACATTTTAGACTGTGTTTTAAGCAATGTAGGTGGCTTCCTCAATCTCCATAACTTACTGAGATCCTTGAAGTTGGGCACTGACCCCAACCTTTCACATATCAGGTAGATAGACGCATGAAAAAGGCACTTTACCACAGTGGGCCGTGGGGACCTTTGAAAATATTCAACTACTTAAAATTGCTTTCTTTTAGAAGAGTCCCCAAATCAGGATGGGCCAAAAGCAATTGAATCCATGGTTTCACATAAACATTCTCTCGGAAGGAGGTTTGGATTATTTCATGTTTATAGGCAAATTACATAATGTTTCAATCATAAGTTTCATTTGCTCAAGTTATGAAGCAATCATAGAAATTAGTGATATCTAAGAAACACTTGCGGAGTTTAACCCAAAAATTATGCCACTAGGAGACTATACTCATTATGTTTATGATGGTGGTGCATGAGGTAGAAAGTCAGACCGGGTATGTTTAATAATAAATGGTGCCAAGAACAACATCCTTCCATGTTGACTTCTATTTTCTTGCAGTTGTGAATAAAATACACTTCTTTCATGTCTAAACACAGATAATTTAGTTGTCAGTAAAATTATGAAAATGGTTTCAACAAAATAAGCACTTTGTTTCATAAAGCAATAATATGAAAAGGCTACGTCAAGCACTCTCTTATTTTCCGTGGGGCTCCCTCTTGTGGTTCTCACACTGCAAAAGAGGGCAAGAAACAGCTTTCCGTGAAACGGACTAATGAGGGGAGTGATGCTCAGAGAAACGAGACCTCGTTCAAGTTTATTTAGCTATTAAGTGCTACAGATTAATTTTTCCCAGAAGTAAAAATAGTGGATGCTTAACCAATTGTAATGAACCGATGCCATTAAAGTTGGAACCATATTTTCCATTCTTATAATCCCTACGACTTTGTGTGTATCATTATATTCATTATGTTGATTATAATTGTATGTTAATTCCTGCATTCTTTAATAAATCTGTACATCTTTAATGCCTAGCCTAATGTATGGCACATATAAGATGTTTAGTAAGTGGCTGGGTGAATGAGGAAGCTTAAAGACCTCCCAGTTAAGTGAATGAGACATTTAAACAAAGAAGTACAGTGCAATGTTACACGTGACCTTACAGTGGAATCCCCAGGTGTTTGCGAGCACAGTTGAATTCTCTCTCCTAGTTACAGGTACCATTGTGCTTCCTGTAAACTGAGATGATTCAGGACTTCTAATGCCAATTTGTCCATTCCAGTCTCTCTACTTCTCTTTTCCATTTGGAGCTGTGTGACATGATCATGAAATTTCCCTCCAAGGCAAAAATGTTTGTGGTTTTGTGATAGCCGTTTAAGTCAGTAGAGAAAGAGGAATGTAATTGTGGTAGGATTACTGTGCTTGTAATTTTTTACAGATTTATTGTCTCTGGCAGATTATAGTACTTAACATTTCTCACCAGTGACTATGCCTGTCTAATAAATTTCAACAGTGATGACAGATAATTTGACTGAGTTTGTCCTGGTTTCCACAGTTTTGTTACAGGGACACATGAGATAAGGTGTGAGTCTATTTTTCACATGCTAACATAACATATTTTTCTTAGAAAAGTTTGGGGAAGGAGAGTGGCATGTGAACTTCAGCCTAGAGTTAAATCACGAACTTCTAAGACCATTCTAGAATTCCGGAGAGAAGGGGTCACGTGCTGTTTCCTCTCCAATTCTGCAGCAGTGGTTCTCAACCCTGACTGCACAAGAATAATAGAGGAAGCTTGAGAAAGATATTGATGCCTGGGGTCCAACGCAGATTGACTAAAGCAGAATCTCAAGATACGCAGGCAGCTTATCCATCTGCTTATTAGGCACCGCCAGGACTGTATTTAGTAGCCCTAAACTATAAATTATCCTATTTATACTTTCTCTCTTCTGCCTTGTGTATTTAACAGCATGGATTTGCCTACCAGATTGCTAAAGTGCAACGCCACGTGCTCTTTCAACACTGCGTGTTCTTCAAAGAAGGACTCCTGCTCAAACTCTGGCGGCCAGATTCCTAATCACATCCTCCTTGTTGGCAAAGCCTGCCATGTACATTCTCCATTGGTAGAACCTGAAGCAGGATGCGAGGCTCTCAGAGAGATGTGGGCAGTGAATTGTTGTTGAAGTTTAATGGATGATGACTGAGATTAAGACTGTCAAAGAGGAATTATTTAAACCAGTCCCCTCAGAAGAACTTTTGCATCGAAAGGCAACTTTGCAAAGTATTTCAGTTATTTTAATATCATCCTCTGGGTGGAATTTTCTTGTATTTAATTATGAATTCCCCAGCCATCTTCCTACTGATATATTCATCCCTACATATTCATGTACTTAAATATAAGCAGTGAGATTTTCTGCCAATGGCTGCATGGGTGACTACGAGCAACTTCACACTTGATGATGGATTTCAACAAATTTAATGTCTATGTCTGCTTTAAGAATGTCTGAGAAGTGAATGTATTAAAATGTGTTAAATTTGCCTCTAAATGAAATTTAATAGAAATCTCTCGGTCAAATTCTGCTTTCAACTGGAAAACGTAAGGCACATAATTATTTAATTCTGAGATTAACGCCACATCCTGAAAAGTCTGCAACATGACGTCTTCTAAAATATGTTCCTGTATAGTTATACCTACACGCCTTTAAGGAGACTTACACTACCTTGCAGACATTCTTTGAAATTCTGTGAATATTCTCCTTTTCCTTACTACTGGAAATATTTATGAAGGCACTTCTTTGCTCATATTGCTGACTTTACCTTAAATGCTTTTCGTTTGTCTCTCTTTCAACGCATCTGTCCTTTACATACGGCTCAGCACTCACCCATAAAGCGCCTTCCGTGATTCCTTACCATGTCATGCTGCCGAAGCTCTCTCTGCAGGTGTGTTTCTGCACCAGGGCCATCACACTGTGCTGTTCGCTCTCTGTGCACCTCACCCTGCTACTTCTCCCCACTTTCTAGTGTGTTGAAAATCTCAGTGTTTTTGTCGCTTTATATCCCGAGGTTGAACATAATCCTTGGCACACAAGAGATGCCCAAACTTCCTTAATCTGCTTGGAGAAATAATGAACGCTTAGACAGATACTAGATCCTGTTGATTAAGGAACCCTACTCTGGCTTTCCATGCTCTTACTGCTTTTCTACTCTGCTTCGATCTCCTCTGTATTTTAAATTAACCAATTCCTTTGCTAAAACAGTGAGTGCTCTTCCCGGAGGAAGCAGCCAAGCCGCGTCCTGTGTAAGTGACCTGAGAGGCAGGGTGAAGGTGGACTTGGTTACGATGGGCAGGGCTGCTGTGCTCCTGCTGTCCACTGAGGCATTTACCATGAGGAGTCTCAAAACATAAATTACATCTCCTATAAGCCATCCTTTTGGTGGCATGTGCTTCACAGAGATGTGTTAGTCATTTAATAGAAGAATTACCTTCTGACGATTACTTTATGGTGTTGGCAAAGAGATGCCTTATAATGAGGGGACTTTTCATAGTTTAGTGTCCACAGGTCCCTGTGGGGTGGCTGTCTGAAAATGACAGTGTTCCACTACCGGACACGCTGGCTTCCTTGGACATCAGCTGTTAACTGTAGGAAGTGCTAATTGATGATTTCCAAAACTTGGGCATCCCTTCTGTCCTGAAATGAACGCAGAATTCCACTTTCTTTCCCACAGGCTGATCATGACTAATCCACATTCCCTTATTATTAAGATGGAGCTTATTCCTAAGGGTGACCTAGATGGGAAAAACTCACACTTTCCCACTAATTCACTAAGTTAGTAAGTTCTCCAGGAGCAAGCTTCTGCTAAGTCGGTTTAAGCTGACCTCCTTCTTGCTCCCCTTATGACAGCGTCAGAACTTCCCCATTGGCACAGATTAAGGGTAGCATCAAAAGTCATGAAACCAGCCTATTTTACAGCTGTCAGCATAAATAAGAAAATAGGATATTAAATTTTAAAAATATGGACTATCGGTTAAAAGATTCTCCCTGAATTGAGTGCAATGGGATTTCTACCTTTTCCATCCTATTTCACTTTATGTTAAGATATTCTAGCTGCTCCCTGGGGTCCTGGGGCCCGTGTGAGGGGCATTGAGAGAGCTATGTCTACAAATTCCCCTTCTGATGTGTCCACCCATGACTTCTTCCAATTCACTGTCTCCATCCAGGTCCTTATTTTAGCCAGAGTTCTAGAGAGAAACAAAATTTACTGAGTCCACCAATTCAAATGCCAATCTCTTCTAGAAACATACCCGGAGATGATTTTTGGCGGCTCTCTGGGCGTTGCTCGGCCCCTCAAGTTGACACATAAAATGATTCATCATGGGCCTCCTGGAAGGGCAGGCTTGGAGGGAGGGAAACCCACTGGAGGGCATGGGAAGCAGGTGTTTCCTCTTTCTTCTCTCCACCCCTCTCCTGTCAACTCTCTCTTTGCTGCCGTTCACCAGGGGGTCTCTGTCAGGGACAAAATTCCTTCAGGCCACGACTGTACTTTCCAAACACTTGTACAGCATCTTTAAATGCGTTAGGAACAAAATGCCCACCTGCTGTTGGTGGAAGAGACTCCTGCTAAGTTACAAATGAGGTTCTGCCTCCGAGTAGAGACTGGCGGGGAAGCTTGTGCAGACAAGGCGCAGTCTGAGCAACGGATGAGCACATCGCCCGTGTGGATTGTCCTTTTGCTGTGAAAGCCAAAGAACCGCTTCCAGAAACTCTCCCAGCCCCAGGTGCGCAGGTCCTACTCACAGAGGTACGGAGACGTGAGCTGGGAGATGGCACACAGTGCAGGGAATGTGGGTGGGAGAGGAGACTGGGGAACGGGTCCTTGTCTTTCTTTGCTCCCAAATTGCCCCATACCTTTTAGGAACTTCTCCTCTCTGATGCTCTGTATGCATAGTTTTCATGTAGGTTATGGAGAGAATATCACCTATAATAACACTTCACACATAACAATCATATCTAATGCGAGTGAAGCTGACATCACACCGGATCTTTTATCTGCACCAGCTCATTCAATTCTCACTCCATCCCTAGGAGGGATGCGATGTTATTTTGCCTATTTCACATTGAAAATTGAGGCCCAGGAGATTTAAATAATTGCCAGGATCATTTGTAGCAGAGGTCTGATTCTCATGATGCAGTCAGAGTCTAATATTCAAGTTCTGAGTCACAAGACAAGACTGAGGCTCAGGCACAGCAGGTGCTCCCTGTGTGGTCGTTTCTGTTAATGGTTAGACTTTGAACAGGAGAAAGGCTTAATCGGATCTTTTTTATTGTTAAAGATTAGTTTCTGTGTTGCCTGTCCACGATTGTTCTGAGCCCTAGGATTTTCACTCTTTTGCGTCTCAAACACGGTTGTCATAACCTACGAGTCAGACAACACCCACGTGCACAGTCATGCACATTCTACTGAGAGTTCTAGATGCACACAGTGTGTCAGCATGTGATGGGCACCTTATAACCATCACATCCATGGCCCGAGGAGGTATTTACAATGATTCCCTCCCAAACACTGGTCAGGAAGCTAAAGCGTAAAGTGTTAATGTGGTTGTTCAATTATGCTCATAAGCTGTGGAGCCAGGATTTGAACTCAGATCTGCCTAAAGCTTGTGCTCCAAGTACAGCTCTTTACCATGAAGTGTCCCCATGGTTACTGCACTCCCATGCAACGGTCTTTCAAAGGAGACCAACAGTGCTGTCTGTAGGGTACCACGTCCACAGGCCAGTCAAGGGACTTGGATGGTGGGGTAGGTCTCTCGCCTTTTCAATACAAGTAACCCCGCTGGGTGTCCTAGAGAGGGTTATTGTACCACAAGGGGAGGAAATGGTAGGTACACCCTTCTGGCTGCAGACCGCCAAACTCCATTTTTTCTACTTGAATGCTTAAGCAGAGGTACACGTTGTTTTGATTTTTTAATGTTTCTTAAGGGAGATACAAATTTAACACTACTTATAACTTCTTTTTCTGTCTCTCTGTCCCAGTGTTAATTTCATTTAATGGCACTTGATGTTCTTGGTACAAAGTAGCCAAAATGTGAGATCCTAAGTTTTGGAGTACCAGCTGTGTTTTCAGAATAGCACAAATAGAGGCAAAGAATTACCAACCAATTTATCAAATTAGCCTCGCTCTGAGACTTTGAAGTGTCTTCATTGTTGCTTCACTGAATTTAAAGTCAGATCTGGATTTGAATCATTTTCTTGAGCTCCAAGGTTCACATCTGAGAAATGGGCAAAATGATACCCTCTTTTCAAACCATCATTATCAGGAGATCAAGAGATTATCTCTATCTATCTAATTATTAGAAACATATTTTACTCTATGCTATATATTATTTACATATACATATATTTACATTGCTTTACGCATTGTAGATGCCCAGTAAATATTATTGTTCTTATTAGGAAACAAAGTGTCTAGAAATTAAATTAAAAAAAAAAAAAGACAGCACAAACATTCAGACAGGCAAATTGAGAAGTGGGACTAAGCAAATCTGATTTTAAAATATGAAGGTAATGTGATTATATCACATCGAAGCGTCAGGAGTCGTGCAGGCTGTGCCTAGGGAGAGGGTTCATGATTTCCTGATTGCTCGGGGATTCTGCCCATGCTCTGTGAGAACAAGTCGGCCACGGTGCAGCGGCCAGCAGCACGTCCACTTGACCATGACCCGCACGCCCAGGACCAGCCTCAGAGAGGGCACGGCGAGAATCCTGATGGTCAGGAAAACTCCCCACGTTGTCTCAGAGCACCTGGACATTTCCTAGAATTGTCCCTTCCCAGATCTTCATTCTTCCCCAGGATGTGGAGTCTCGGAAGTGTCTTTGGGGATTCGCCTCATTTATTGCTGCTCGGAGACCAAGGAGCCGCTGCAGCTTCGCTCAGTGGTCCGGGGAGTTCCCGCTCCCCTCCCTGGAGCAGACGCTGCACAGCCAATAGGAACACGGCGCGGAGGCCGCCTGACGGATTTCACCTCGAGAAACGCTTGGGAAATTCTGTAATTACCAATCCTATCACAAAGAAGTTAAAAATGCACAAGTTACACATTACTGCTTGAATGCTTTCTGCTTCAGAATATACCCTTTGAATACATGCGTTCGAGAGAGACCATCAGTACATATACTCGGTATACGTGTGTATATATATGGCCGCTTTTTAGTTTTATTCCAACAGTGTACATTCTACGTATGCATTTAATAAAGCGCCACTTTGCCATTTTGTTTAATATTTCAGTGCTCTAATTTACACGCTACTCCCTATGTTAGAATAACTCAACCATTATTTATTTTTAAGAATTTAAAAATTCAAAAATATAATCAATCACTTTAATTTACTGTTATTTTGTTTCCATAGTAAGGTTTTGCTAAGAACCAATTAAGCTATGCAAATATATGCACACTTTATGTCTAGAAATTCCATTTAATTTTAATAAGTTAGTAGACCAAAATCATATATTGTTGAATTAAAAGGATTATGAATAAAAAATGAAACAGTGATTATCTCACTAGAGAAATTTTTATTATTCAGTGACTCAGCTATGAACTAAAATGAGAACAGTAGTGGAAAAATTGAATTGATCCAGTCAAATTACATACTCTAGGAGCAAAATCTCTGTTATTAACTTGCTAAGAAGACAAATGAAAACCAGACTCAAAAATGTTACCAGAAAATGGCCAAAACAATGAAACAACTGTTGATTCTAATTTGATTGCTCATTCTAATTCTATAATACAGATTTGGAACTTTGAACTACTCAAAAAAGACCCTCGTGGTATTTTTTTTAATGAGCATTGCTTAAGTCCTTATGAAACAATCATTTACTCTAAAGCCTGCCGAATTAAATTCTCCCAACATTTGTGATGTTTTAAGTGAAAAAAACTTGCAAAAACCATTCCAGGCTACGGAAAGCATAGCCCAACTATGAATTTCAAAAAGCAAAAACATGCTGGGAACAGAAGCTAATGATCACTAGCCTGCAGTCCTGGGGCTGTGCAGATATTAACCACCGCGGTTTATGCACAGACCCACTGCTGCATGGCCCATGGGTTGAAGCCTGTGTTTCTCCTACGGTATCCCAAGGAACTCGAAATCCCAGGCCAGTGCCAGCAATTGCTAATTGCAAACCAAGCTCAATCTCCTTTTCCCACATAATGATAATGAGTGAGTTATAAAAGAGAAACTTAGAGATTCCTAATGTGTGCCAACGTTCTGTGAGCCTTAAACGTCTAACCCAAATCTGAGCTAGGTTGGGTTAAATAACTGTAAAGGTGGTGTTTTCTTTTTTCTTTAAGCTTTATATTGCAGGTTGGAAGTAACATTTATTTCATATCCTGCTTTCCAGTCTGAGCTTTGCTCTCTGGTTCATTTTGATTTGTAGTTAAAACAGTTTGTATTCAACGGTGTGAAGATACCGTTCCTTTACTTGTAGCTGTTTTAACAAGATACTCCACAGTCAAAATTAAGGTGTAATGTTACCATAATTCGAAGATGTAATCTATTATAAAGCATATAATTAGGTTCACATCAGCTTTCGTGAAGAGGTAAACAAAAGACACTAATTAAATATACACATCGGTTGCAGGCTGCATTGAAGCAACAAAATTTGAGATCTGAAAAAAGGTTTATATAGAAAGAAGTAACGAATATGATGACCAATGTAACTAGCATATGTTTATCATCTTTTTAGAGCATTAGTCCACAATAAGTAGGGTTTCATTAATTCTATGTGTCTTAAGTGAAAGCTAAAGAAAAATTAACATTTTTTTACACAGAATTTTCTGCAGAAATCAGTTAGTGTTGTTTTTAAATATGTGCTACAAATACTACATCTAATCCATTTTTTTTTTTTTTTTTTACCAGTTTCAGTATTTGTATTTAGAGTTGCATTTGAAGGAGCCAGTGCTATGGCCCCTTTCAGACATAAAGACCCCCAAACAAGTGGCTAAACATGGGAATGGTCAGTTTGTGTTGCTCTTAGAAACAGACAGCAAGTCTTTAAATACATAGACAATGATCAGTGACAAATTCTCTCCTTGATCAGACCCCAGCCAGACCCCTCTGTGCCCTCTGCTCCATGAGGCCCCAGCCCGGGCCTGTGAAGACTTGAACAAACAATAACATAGTTTCCACGAGCTCAAGGTCACAGCCCTAGGAGAGCCCAGCCCCCTTAAAGTGTCTTCCTCAGAAAACTCAAGGCTGCCAGAGGAATTCTCTGTGCTCCAGTGACGCCTGGAGGTGGGGCCCCTGTGTCCCAGCTTCTGTGCGGGGTGGGAGCCCAACTTCCACAGACGCCAGTCAGCAAACCCAGACGGTGTCCTGGGGACCGACCTCTCCTCCAATTTTGTAATGTTCACCCTCTGCCTCTACTGAGCCCCCCACCCTCCGCCCTCCTTCTCCCCTTAAAACCCTCAGCCTCCTCTGCACAAATCCACTTGAGTCCAGTTCTCACTGGACTCTCCTCTCTCTTGCCGTGGTTATTACTGATTCAATCTTTCCACCGCTTACCTAGTGTCCTCCTTTTTGTCTTTGACACCACTAACTAGGCTGAGAGGAAATGCGAGAATCAGAGAGGGCCCAGACTCAGTCCTGGATGCACCACAGGGCTGAGAGGAATGGGTGCTGTCACCGTAGCACATGCACAACTCAGCCCAGGGCCTCCCTCACAAACTGACCTCCCCAGCTCTCAGATTGGCCTTCCCAACCAAGCTACCTCAGCATTCAGACTCCCTGACAAAACCAGCTCCAATTCCTCCGTGCCTTCCCTAATAGAGACCATTATAAATCCATTTTAAACGTTTGAACATGGGAAAGAGGCTCCCACTGTTGTTTCTATTCCCATAGCCACTCTACCTGAAGCTTAAGATGAACTAATTCCCAAAATCTGCTGCCCTGGAGGTCAGACAGCTGGACAACTCCAGTTACATGTCTAGCACACAGGAAGAGAAGGCAGGAGGACCGGGCTCAGCTGGAATCGTTGACCAGAGCGTCTACACCCTGCCTTTCCATGTTTGTTTCAAACAATATGGATGCTATAGCCAACCTGTTATCTCACTGTTGCTCTTATACGCAAAGTGGGGTTTAGATTCTGAGGATGTGTCCTGCCTCTGGCATGCGGAGGTCACTCCACAGCCAGCTGGCAAGGAACCTAACCTCTGAGGCTGATCCTCAGTGATAGTCAGGAGAAAACAAGTGCTCGCCCAAACAACAAGCAAATGAGTGAACCCCTCCCCTGAGTTGCCCCCTCCCGGGACCAACAACAAGAAAAGTAAGTGAACACAATTCTGGCTATGTCTCGTTTGGACAGCACTGCGGGTAGAAGACCTGCAGAGCTGTGCACCACAAAATAGAAAGACTTTTCTTTGGAGAACAAATAGCACCACGAAGAGGCAGCTGGCAGACGTGCTTCCTTGTGTGGAGGGGGATGCTCAGCACGGAGGTGAAGAAAGACTTGTGGATATTTTTAGCTTAAAACTACACAGTCAAAACAAGTTATGTTTTAAATTACTTTGAAAGCAATTCTTTTGTAGCTATAGTAAAAAGGAAATTGGAAACTTATGCAATGACCCTTTACTAGAGAGAAAAAGTCTCTTGAATAACCAAAAATCACATTTTTTTGGTATACAATTAAAAAATGCTGAAGAGATGCATGGTAAATTTCATTTGGTTATTTAACAAACACTGACTCAGTCTTCATGGGGGTCAGGAATTGTCTTAGGGACAAGTTTCAAAGAGAAAAGACCAAAGTGTAATAAGAAAGATTAACTACTTACTACATAGAATTATCTACGAACACTACCAAGAGGCATGCATGGGAAATCCTTAATTTCCTACTAAATAGTTAACTCTTTTAAATTAAAAAGAAAAAACTTTATTTTATCACTATATTAACTATTATACCTCAATAAAGTTTATCATGTTATATAAAATATTTTATATTTTAATGTCAAAGATTTTTGAAAACATAATCTCCCTATAATTTATGATGATTTTATTCATAAAACACGTATGTTCCTAGATTACTTGTCGAAAATTGTATTTAGTTCTTCAATGCGGTTTTCAATCTGTACCACACTGAACATTAACATTTTCAGCATACCCTCATGCATCGCTTAATGATGGGGATATGTACTGATGAAACACGTTCTTAGGCAATTTCCTCCTCATGCGAACATTATAGAGTGCAGTTACACAAACCTAGATGGTATGACCTACTACACACCTAGGCTCTATGGTACTGACGTCATGGGACCACTGTCGCAGATGCGGTCCATTGTTGACTGATACCTCAGTATGCGGCTCAAGACTGTATGTAGAGGTACATGGTATCAACCTCACTTTCCAAATTAGGGTATTCTGTCACATCAAGGTAGAAGGGCATCCCCAAGGCCTCATGGCTGGTTTGTGGAATAAAAACTCAATTCGCCTCATAGTCCAAGGCTCACTGCATTATCCAAAAACAGACTTGAACCCATCAATGTTGTTGGGAAAATACAATTAAAAACAAAATTTCCTCCTAATCCAGAAAACTTCTCCGCAAAGGAAAAAGAGAAAGAAAACAGTTTTATTGTCAAATAAGTATTAAGCCAGGATGTGATATGCATCACAGGCAATCTGTTAAGAGACTGCAAGGAGAGAAAGACATCTCTCCCTTCTATAGAGCCAGGCAGGTGCAACCCATTATGTGCACATTCTCAACATCAGCAATAACTTGTCTTCAGGTAAGAAGATGCTACGGTACAATTTGTCACAGAGTTCATCCCAAATTCACCTAGTAATTGAGATGACCATCCGTATTAGACAATTGGCTTAATCCAAAGGAAAAATAAAATATGTCATGTCTTTATGGCAGGGAGTTATTTTGTAACTTAGAGTAGGCAACCGCTGATGTTAGTCTCCCGCGGAGACTAGGAGACAGGATGTCACCATCCTTGACGATGACATTTCAAACAGATGGTCCCCAGGTCCTGGGAAACACCTTCCTGGGTCTAAAGCTGGCAAGAGACTTATTTAGATGTTAAAAAGATTTGCATACATTTCAGAAGAGAGAGAAAGCACTTACAACTTTCCTAAAACAGATGCTTTAAGCACAAGGACCCTTCCAGCACCCACTGTGGTGGTCCCCCTGCTCTGTTCGTTGTTTGCAAAACAGCTGTGAGAGTCTGCAGCTAGGGTAGGAAGAGAACCGTGTATGTCTGGAGCCTCCAGAGCCACTCTGAGGGTAATTGCGTGCTTCCTAAAAAGGTTCCCTTCCCACTACAGCTCCCACATGCTCTGGACCAACAACTCTTACCTTCCTGTCCCACCTTGGAAAGACAGCTTCACTTAGAGGTCATCTCTAGCCTCAAAAAAACATTTATCTGCAAGGGAGTGGCCTGCGTCCTTTACCACTTCTACATCCCAATACTCAGCAGAGCTCCTGAGAACTATTAGCCACTTAAGATACTTATTTAATGAATTCATGAAATAATAGTGCTACAAAATCATAAGAGTGTGTGTGTGTGTGTCCTGGACCATGGCCTTTGAAGAAGTGAGTGCTATCATAGTCCCTGATAATTGGTTATATATTTTGATATGTGAGACTCATAATTACCTATTTTGTAATAAATACACACATACGACAATAGATGCTTATTTTTGTATTTGTAGTGCAGACGTGGTTGACTCTCTTGCAGAGGAAACTGATGGCTCACACACTGAGCAGAATCTGTGTTTACACGAGTCCACATGGGAGTAAGGCATTTGAACACCTGAGTGCCTGTGGCTGGCAGAGATGTTCCATAGGATGATGCAGCATCGTATTTCCGACCAATGTTGGGGAAGGAGAGGAAAGGATGCACACACTTTTCAGAAATGATCCCAATGTGGAAAAGACTCTGTCTGCAAAAATCCTTGAAACATAGATTTTCATGGTCTGGATTCAGTTTTTTTTGGGGGCTTCATATGCTTTTGGGTGTCGCCATAAGGGACTGAGCATTTCAGAGGAGGGACTGTATCAGAATGCTTTCAGTGAACGAGAGGGAACCGGGTAGTCAAGACGATGCACACAGTTAGGCTTAATTCCATCTCCTTGTTCTGCAAAAAATACAAATATAATGAGCATTATTTTGTCCATTGTTTTTCTGGAAGAAGCAATTTTAAACCCATACTTATTGCATTGTAGAAAACTTTCATTCTGTGATCTCATAAGGAGAAGTTCATCTAATGCCAAATTGGAACTAAATTTAGGAATATAGTGTGGTTTCTTTCTTTTTTTTAATGGGAAGTGCAGAGGATGAGAAGGTGCTAGGTAATCAAACCTAGTTCAACCTCTTAATAGTTTCCACTGGAGTAACACCTTGGGAAGAAACAGCCCCTGCAACTTTGTTGAAGGGAGATGACAACAGTCTTTATAAACTAGCAAACTGTCCCACGCCTTTGCTATAAGCCCAATTTATGTCAAAGTTTTCCATAACATAAAAATAACCAATATCTTAACCTTAAAAATTTTCCAGAAAATAAATTTGGGTCAGACAGTTGGCTGTGAACATCCTCAAGCATCGCTCAGAGAGCAGCAATAAGAAACTTTCACCTGTAAACCTTCTCTCATTTTCTTTTACCCTGTTTTCCTTGGGAAACTATGTCAGATTTCCTTTCATCATTAATAATTTACCTACACTCTATCTCTTTTGTATGAAAGATGTGTGAAGTAGAGTATCATCTCTATAAAAAGCTTCAGAAGATCTAATTAAAACAATTGATTTCATTAATTATATCTTTGAGTAAATGGAAATCTAGAATTATTTCAATATAGAATATAGAGTGCATTGTTGTTGTATAGGGATTCATTCAATTGTTTCATCGTTTAGTCAGGGTTTTAATGTTTTGCCTCTTTTTTTTTCTGTTATAAAAATATAACAGATAAAACCCAGAAAAAATTCTCTAGATTTATAAATAATTGTGGGTACATAGCCTCTAGAACATGATTTACCAGCAGGGTGACTGGGGCAAGATCTTTAGCTTCTTTAAACTGCAGCTGCCTGATATAAACTGAGAAAAAAAATAACGTCAACTGACAGATTTGTTCCTCAGGTTAAAAGGATATACAACAAGTAGCCCATTGCAAGCACATGACGAGAGCTGAAAAAGTGATTATACTTATATATAACATAAATGCATATGCAAGGGCCAGCCCCATGGCCAAGTGGTTAAGTTCACACGCTCCGCTTTGGCGGCCCAGGGTTTCGCTGGTTGGGGTCCTGGGCGTGGACATGGCACTGCTCATCAGGCCACACTGAGGCGGCGTCCCACATAGCACAACCAGAAGTGCCTACAACTAGAATATAGAATAGAATATAGAACTATGTACTGGGGGGATTTTGGGAGAAGAAGAAGGGAAAAAGAAAAGATTGGCAACAGATGTTAGCTCAGGTGCCAATCTTTAAAAAAAAAAAAAAGATGCATGTGCAATACACATGTATCTATGTACATATATATGTGTATGTATGTAAAACACTATAGTGGAAATCAAGGGACTTTACTTCTAAGTTAACGCATAAACAACAAATAACATATTATTGTAGTTAATTTGAGCTTCATGAAATTAAATTATTCACTTTTTTAATTAAAGATCCCAAAACACACTGTCCTACAACTGTGTCACCTTTTACGTGGTCTCTATGATCTAAATCCTCACGAAATATTTCTGACAAAGTTTCAAAAGGGTAAGGGAGTGACTAGCAACCAGTTTTTCTGGGAGTATTTTTCAATTCCGGATTGAGTTGAGAGTCTGGGCCAGTGCCATCCTAAGGACCAGAGCTGGGAGAAAAAGAGACCAGTATGACATCTTATAGTTGGGTGAGGCCGATGTGACAAAAAGGAAATATGAGGGCCTTCTTAGTGATCATGAAGGACTGGAAGGACATAATACGAATTTTGAAGGGTCTCCGAGGCATCGGCTCATTTTCCTCACAAGATATTTGAATTCTGACATTGTGCAGGAGGCTAACAAGAGGGACAAAACTTGTGCAAGCCGTAGCAAAAATGCTCGTGGTCTCCCTTTGCTTGAAGAATAGAGACCTACTGTGAGAGGAACCTGGACTCCAACCAGCTAGAGATGGAAGCCCCCGGCACGGAGGGTTTAAAATGCTTTCTTGTCTGGCAAATGCCTGGTGCCTGAGAACCTACGCTTAACCTCAGGCAAGAAAAAGGAAACCAAATAAACAACCAAATGAACAAACAGTTGCTGGATGAGAAGAAAGAAAAAGAAAAGAAAGAAAGAGAGAGAGAGAGAAAGAAAAAGAAAGATGAAAAGACAAAAGGAAAAAAGGAAAAAGAAAGAAAGAAAAGGAAAGAAAGAAAGAACAACAATAAGCATTTGAAGTTCCGTGGGACTGGATGTACAAATGGAAGATTTCAGGGGCATCAAGCACATGGATGTTCTTCCCTCAAGATATCTTCCAAATTCTAAGGATACATGAAATGAAAACAAAAAAGGGTAAAGCTTAAAACATAAGGGAAAGAATTATGCCTACTTCAGTTTTGCAGGTTTTCAAGTCCTTATTTGGAAATTCCAGAGAACCGTGTCCTAGGATAAAGGGTGCGCCAGAAGTAGATTTGATGTCGTCAAAATTGAAACACACTGCTAAGTTCAAATCACCACGGCATTGTGTTGATCAGTCCCATCCCACTGCTTTACTCCCACAAAGGAACAGAAGAAACCCTCTAGAGTGGATACTAATATCCATTACCTCCATTATCCTCACACCAATGTCCAGTGTATCTAAAAATTAATCGGCATGTGAATTGTCAAGACAGCATGACACATAATGATAAGAAATGCGAGTGACACAACCCACAGATACAAAGTAACTTAAAATTAATATGAATAAAGATTCCAGAAAATAAAAGGTGGAACACATATGAAAATGAAGAGAATTTTATCAGCTAACTCTCAGCAGGAATAATGGAAACCAATCTAGAAGTGTATGCTTAAAGAATAAATGAAAATATCTACGGATCCAGAATTCCCCTCTAAATAAAATATTCTTCTAAAATGAAGTGGGGATTTCAGTCTAAAAAACAGGGAAGTTTTTGCCCACAGACTTGCACCAGTAAAAGTATTAAATCAGTTTATTATAGAAAATGATGGATATACGAAATGAAGAAGACTCAAACACACACAGGTTTATGTAAGTGGAGTAAATTTGAATCATTATTTCCATATAAAATAATCTCAATAGAACTGATATGCATGACAAGAACAGTGTGAAAGGGAAGGAAATATTACATTGATTTGAGTTTCTAATTGTATTAGTGAAGTGATAAAGTATTGATATGGATTAGACTTTATTATGTTAAGTTTGTGTGGTGTAATCACCAAAAAAAATAAAAGTTAATATAAGAAAAAATAGAAAAATTAAAAATAAGTGATATATCTACAAAGTGTCAGTGAAGAGAAAGAATAAAGCACAAAGTAGGGGGGGTGAAATGGAAAATAGACATAAAGATATCAGACAAGTACAATTATGTCAGTAATTACATTAAATGTAAATTGTTCAAACAGTTCAAATAAAAGGCAAAGATTGTTAGACTGGATAGGGAAATGTATCTCAATTATATGCTCATAAAGGTTGGTGTACTCAAATATAATTATATAGATAGTGTGGAAAAAAGATATACCCTTTAAACATTAAACAAAAATGATACAGTGTAGCTATGCCAATATCAGATGAATGACATGAAGCCAGTAAGACTTTCTAGAGAGAAAGATGACTATTTCTTAATGAAAATAAAGTCAATCCAACAGAAAGATAGAGGACTCCTAAAACCACATACTTCCAATAACCTAGCATCTAAATATCTAAAGCAAGAACTGAAAGAACTAAAAGGACGCATAAGTAAATCTGCAATCATGGCAGGACACTTTAACAAAGATTTCTCAATGCTGATTGAGGAAGACAAAAATACCAGGAGAATACAAATCTGAAAAACATGGTTGTTACGTATGCAACACTGTACGCAACAATAGAATTCACAATCCTTTCATGTGCACAAGGATCACTCACCAAAATTGTCAATGTGATTGCCCATGAAGTAAGCCTCAACACACTTTGAAAAACAGAAATCATGCTGAATATGTGCTCTTTCCACAACTGAGTTAAGCTGGAAATAAATGATTAAAGAAATGACTAGGAAATCTCAAGTTATTTGTAAATTAACTCACAGACTTTTAAATAATCCACGTGTTAAAGAAGATATTAAAGTGTTTTTTTTTTCAATTTCAAATATTTTGAACTAAATGATAATAAAAAGACAGCATACAAACATTATGGAATGCAGCTGAAGCTATTGTTTGAGAGAAGAGGATAGCCACAAATGCAAATTTTAGAACAGTGGGTGAAATGTAAATAATTTAAGTTGCCTTCTACAGCATCGAGAAAAAGGCCAGCAAATCAAATCTAGGGAAATTGTAAGATGGAAATAATCAAGATTAAAAACAGAAATCAAAGAAACAGAAGCAAATATATGATAAAAAAACATCCACAAAGCCACTGGTTGGTACTTTGGCAAGACTGATAGTTATGAGTCACTAACAAGACTGATCAAGTGAAGAAGACAGAAAAGATGAATCACAAATATGAGGAATGATAGAAAGCAATAGAACATATCACACGCTCATCCAAAAGATGACGAAGGCATATTAGGCACAATTTTACACCCATAGAGTTGACGTTTTGGTAGAATGAATTCTCCACAATACAACCTATTAAAGCTGACAGAAGAAGTCAAAAAATCCAAATAGAATACGTATTAAAGAAACTGAGGCCATCATTAAGTCCTTTCCACAAAGTAAATCCAGACATAGATTTCTTCACGGTGAACTCTTCCATCTTTTAAAAAACAAAATGCAGCAATTTTCCACAAAGTCTTCTAGAGAGTACAAAACAGAGAGAGGAAAACATCCAGCTCTTCATAAAATCAGCAGAATTTACAGTGAAACCAGCACAATGATATTGAGGAAGATAAAGATGACCAAAGTATGTGGAGTCATACATCACATTGTGGGTGGTAGACTCAATAAAGATTTCCAATCTTTCCAGATTAATTTGTACATATTATGCAATCCCTGTCAAAGTCTACCAAAAATATGCATATACATTGAGTTTCTTTCTTAATGGTGTATTTTAATACAATCTACCAATATTACCCTTAAATGTTTAATGCTTTTTGCAGTGCATTTTTGTTTTTATTTATTTTTTCCTTACACTTTTAGATTTATAATATATATGGAATTCTGGAACTGACCTATATATTTTTATATGTGTGTATACATAATGTATATATTTCTGTAAATCAATAAGAAATAAAATTAACAATAGAAAAATGAGCATTCAAACAGACCCCTTCCAACAAATGGAAAAATATTAAAATGACCAAAAACATGAAAATGCACTGAAATTCATTTATCATCAAGAGTGTGAAAATTAGAACCACGGATTGCTAGACACCCAATGAAATGGCTAAAGTTCAAAAAGGTAAAACTTCCAAGGGTTGGCAAGGATGCTGAGCCACTAGAACTCTACTTGAGGGGATGTAAATGGATAGAACCACCTTGGATAATTGCTTGAAGCTCCGTATTAGAGCTGAGTGTATCTAAACCCTAGGACACGGCAATTCCCCTCATAAAACAGAAATTCAGAGATGTGTTTACCAATGATGAGTAGTTACGATGTCCAGCACTCCAGTACTCATAACAGCCCCACATGTAAGTACCAAGTGTCCCTTAACAAGAGAATGGGTATATAAATCAATGCATAAATTGTGGATGAAAATTCACAAACCTAATGTTGTGGGGAAATCAGATGAGATATGTACACGTTATATAATTACAACCACATAATGCGCCAAAAGAGGTGGCCGAATTTATGGGGTTAAAGTCAGGACTGTGTTTTGGGTGAGGACTATGGAGCCATGTGGGGAACACGATGGGAGCTCCATTCCTGGTGAACGCTGGAGGTTTTATCTCATCACCTAAAAAGCACCCACGCCAATTTACAACTTACCATGTCTCATGGAGAAGGACACCCTAATGGAATGCTTTGTCTGTATTTCCAGATCATTCTATTTGATTTCACTAGCAATTTGAGAATCATTTAACATGCAACTTTATTTACTGTTAGTGTCATTTTGCTATTTTATCTGAAATCTTTTTTTTCCCCAGCTTACCAATCAGAAATTTCATATGCGATTTTTGAGTGGTCAAGCTCTAAGTAGATTGACATAAAATAGAGTATAAGTAATGAAATATGTATGTTTTTTGTAAAATATATTCTTAGATGTGCAGAATAATGATGTGTAATGAATCTCCCCAGTTTATCGACAATTTAAATGACTCGTCGCTCAATTTCTTCAAAATTATTTGTATATCAACTTAGATCTAGATTTTGGGTTTTTTTTGTTAATTTAAAATAAGTCATTACTTGGCATATGGTAAGCAAAAAATAAATGTGAGTTAAATTAGTACATAAATATACAAACATATTTGTTGAGCACAAACTACATTATATCATTTTCCCAACTATTTAATCAATTATTGAATTAATTACATCTAATTTCATTCCAAAACTATTTGAGTTGACTTACAAAAACTGCATGTAGCAGAAATAAATCAAACTGAGAAGAGGTCATCTGAGCAAAGCGAGAATAAATGAGGAAAACACTGGAAAAGCCAACGTAAGTTACCATCACAATTCGTTCCATCAGCTTCCATTCATTTGCTAATAATGGGCTGCAGGTCTGATTCAGAGCTTCCTAAGGACCAGGGCAAAAAGGAAAGCACGCATTCCTAAGCGATTCCCAGCATCTTCAGGACAAAATCACATTTGTGACTCGGGAAGATTCCCTTTATTCTTTTAACTGAAACTAAAAGCAAACAAAAGGACCATTCCCACTTTGCTACCTTGTTTAAAAAAATGGCTTTTTAAATATCTCTGTATTGGATCCTCAACAAAACTCTCAAGTGAGATACAGTAAAGTGTTCCATTGTGGTATTCGCGAGGGCTCCTCACTGCAAATTGTTGAAATGTCAAAGCATGGTTAATTTCAGATGAGACTATTAGGGTTCAAATATGCAGCTTGTGGGTTCCCTGGCGTAATTAGAGATAAATTATAGAAGATACAAGAGAAGTAAGTGGTGGAGTGTCAAGAGGAGGTGAGGTTTGGAATCAGAAAATCTGTATCCATTCACCAGTTCCTGCGAAGTTTATCTAATCATCAGTTTACTCATCTGTAAAATGGGGGTAAAAATGATACTTTCCTCATGGTTTTGAATCAGACAACAAATACAAAGGACTTAGAAAACTTTAAAAATGCGAATTTCTACAATTACGTGGTACCTGGTGAGAACTGACTAAATGGAAGCTATGTTTTCATGGGTTTTGCTTCCCAAAGGATATTTTAAACTTATTCACGAATAAAGGCAAATGATTTTCCGGCAAGCGGTGTTTTTCATTTTTATAATCTATAGCCTAAGATGGACACTGGGTATTCTTTTGCTCTACGAAAAGTCTGCATAGGCAAACAATAGTAATTTATAAATTATAAACTGAAAATTTTCATTAAAGCGAATAACAGTAGTTCAAATTAGACTGAAGCATTTTGCCAGAGCAAATGAGCTTTGAGGACCTGCACAGTGACATCCAATTCTCATTAGTCACTTCTTAATAAACACCAAACATGTCCCATCGTTTGGGCACTCTTGGTGGGAAGGTGTTCCTTACCCTGTCCACCTCTAGATTCACAGATAATTAATAAACAAAGACTAGAAAGGTGTGAATTCTAAGCACTCATTGAAGAAAACAGCACCGAAGACCTATTTTTAAAGATCATAAATGGGAGTGGAGTCTGCACAGAGCAGGGAGATTTCGTACCATCGTCTGTAAAGCTCTATAAATTTCATTGATTTTTTTTGAAGCTAATGAGTACAAATCAAGTATACTAGAAAGATGGTGAAGATGCTTCTAAAAAGGATGGTTGTAAGGGAGAAGTAAAATGATAAATCAAGCCTTGGGCTGGGAATAACCCTGTGCTGAGATATCCCAGGGAAGATAGTCAACCTCTCACTACCATTGGCTCCATCTTTTCTTTCCTGCCAACGTGCTCTTTACCTGCTTTACCTTCCCTAATTGGATGGCCCTTCTAGCATCATCTTCATCATGGTAAGCCAGGAAAACAGTGTGGTGAGTGGTAGGAGTCAGCTTCATCTTTCTCAGTGTATCTAAGGCCTACTCAGTAAACTCTAGTTTCCAGTGCATTGACTCCATTCTCTCTGCCCGGGCTGAGTGCAGGCTGTCATCTCTCTCACCCTGTCACTCTACAGCCCCCTGCTGTGATCCCACTGCAGCTTCTCCCACTCATGCCAATCTGAGGCTTTGAGTCAAGAGTCTCGTTCATGAGACACAGTGCTTGCCCATCATCGCCACGCTCGAACAATCCCAAGGCCTCTGCAGAGCCTCATCCTCATCCTCGCTCCCAGAGCCCTCAGACATGTGGTCTCAACTTCCATTTAACAATTCGCACCTTCAGCTCAACAGGTAACATTCAAATTTTATCAAATTTATTGCCATACTTCACACTGTGCTCTTTACCACTTGACAATTGTTTGCAGTATGGGTGCCTTTCTCCTCAAAATAGCCTTTCTTCCTGCATCTGGCTAACAGAATTCATCATTCATTAACTCCCACTTGGATTGTCACATCTCCCTATTAAGCATCTTTCATTCACCATTAGCGTCTGTTTCCATGCCTCCCTATGATGACTCTTAGCATACCCATCTTGTGTGCAATAAATACGTTAAGAGATTTAGTGTGTTTCCAAAAAAAATAAATAAATGGATTAAATATTTGATCTCAAAAACAAAGGTTGAGAGGCCTGCCTGGTGGCGTAGTGGTTAAGTTCACACACTCCACTTCAGCGGCCCAGGGTTCGAAGATTCAGATCCTGGGTGAGGACCTACATAGTGCTAATCAAGCCATGCTGTGGCAGTCATCCCACATATAAAATAGAGGAAGATGGGCCAGATTTTAGCTTAGGGCCAATCCTCCTCAGCAGAAAGAGGAGAATTGGCAGCAGATGTTAGCTCAGGGCTAATCTTCTTCAGAAAAAAATTTTGAAAAATTGAGTTCCATGATTAATAAAGCTAAAATAGCAGAGGAAAAAATGCATTCTTGATATATTTCTTTATCTATAAACTTGTGGCAAGCTTATTTTCTTGATCTATTTTAAAAATTTCATATTTTTGCAAATATCTTCTGTGTTTCTCAGGTTCTGGATCACTATAGAAACACACATTTCCCCCCAACAGCTCAGACAATTATTACATTGAGAACAGATAGAGGCTGTGGATCATTTTAATTGCTGCACATGTTGATTGTAATATCGCTGACGGAAGAACTTTAAAATTTGGGTGTTTTTGAGCTTGATTAAAAAAACAAAAGCAGACTATGCATGACAAGGTTAAGTAACTATTTGAAAAACATTTTCCTCTCTTGTGCTAAGGAAAACATCTCCACAAAGCAAAGGAAATTGATTCCAACTTCAGATACGGCAAAACATCGCCCTGATTTCTGCGTGACATTTCAGTGATTGGAGAGGAGGCTTTATCATTCTATGTTCTGTGTGTGAACCACGGGCCACTCACGGGCCTGACAAAATGCAGCAGAGGAAATGTTCGTGCCATTGGCTACCGTCTGTTGTTTCAGTATGTACTTCTTTCCATCATCCTGATGCGTAGCCTGGGCCTTTTGACTACACGGCCTGGATTCAATCTCTGCATCTAGTTCTATGCCGGGCGTGGCCTTGGAGAATTCCCTTCTCCTTTCTGAGGCTCAGTTTCTCTGTCTGAGGGAGGAAAAGAAGACAACAGAACACAGTGGGTATGAAGGCGTGTTCTGTTACTTCTCATGTTCTTTTCATCCCTAAAAGTCGGATAACCTAACAATAGAAGAAATGTATTGAATTAAACAAAAATTAGTTTTAAAATTTAATTTCAAAACAGTGCATGACACAACCAGGGGCACTCACAACTAGAACATACAACTATGCACTGGGGGGCTTTGGGGAGAAGAAGAAGAAAAAAAAGGAGACTGACAACAGATGTTAGCTCAGGTGCCAATCTTTAAAAAAAATACAAAACAAAACAGTGCATAAGTCAGAACAGGGGAGCCTAAACTCATCCAGTAAATTAAATTCATGAATTCATGAAAGGTGTAACCAGTGCAAAGTAAAGTAATTTGAATTTTCTTTAAGTAACAATTATAACATGTGCAGGGAATAGCTGTATCTGTTACACAATGTGAGGCTGAGGGAAACTACGAGCTTAGGAAGACAATCGTGTTCCGCATTTCATAGATGATGGAAACAAACAGAGAAGGAGGCGTTCCCGGGGGAAGTAACGCACTTGGTTTACATATAGACGGTAACAGGAGCTCTTCTGATCCTGTGATCCTGACAAGATTCAGGGATTTGAAATGTATTCTTTCAGCACCTATTGTCCACAAATACATAGAGCGCTTAAAATACATAGACCCCTGGGAACACGAGCTTCAACTAGAAGTCGATCAGTAACCCAGTGATTGGAGTTGATTTATTTTATCTCATTTTATTTCAACTTTATTGAGGCATAATCGACTTGTAACATTGTAAGATATTTAAAGTGTGCAGCATGGTGATTGCATATATGTCTACACTATAAAAGGATTTCCTCCCATCCAGTTACTTAACACATCCATCACCCCACACGTTTATATATATATTTTTTCTTTTTGTTGAGAACATTTAAGTCCTGGTCTCTTAGCAAGCGTCCATGACATAACGCGGTGTTATCAACTGCAGTGACCATTTTACATTAGGTCCTGAGAGTACCTTTTCCCAACTTCTCCCTGTTTTTCACGCCCCCTCAGCCCCTGGCACCAACATTCTGCTCTGTTTCTATGAGTTTGACTTGAGAGATTCCTCATAGACATGATATCTGTGAAGCCGTGATTTTAGATGGAGTTGAAGGCCCCCCTTCGGGGGTCCTTGGAATCACCTGCAGACCTGTAGAAGAGCACCCCATCCGTCAGTGAAGTCCTGTTGGCCCCTTCCACCTCAGTGGACACAGCTTCCCCTGGAGAATCACTCACTGAAATGAGTTAACCTTCATTGGAGACGTGCGTGAAGACGCTCTCTGTTGCGTTAGCAGAGAAAACGAGGCTGAGAATTACACTTAACGTCGTGTGCCAAAGCTTTCCTCATGGTCACTACAAATTCCAAAAAGACTTCTTTTTTTCTACCCAAATTATTATAAGAGCATCTTTCCACACTAATTGCTGGAAATTAGACTGACACACAGAATCCCTCAGTTTTCCTACCAAAAATTTGCTTTCCATACACCCACACACCAGCACGTCAAGGTGTCAGAGAGCCGTGGATGCACAAAATGAGGTCTCCAGCAACAGGGCAGAGTCCTGGTCCCCCAGATTTTCCCTCCCTCGGGGCACTGGAACGTGAGGGGCAGGGCAGCGTAGCCTTTCCCTCACCCCATGCTGCATGGGGCCTGGGAGCCCCTGTTTATGCTGAGATCCGTAGTTAGTTTCCCAAGACCAACAATCAAAGATCCCACAGCCACAAACCCAAACAGTTTGCTGTGGTGTCTGCCCTCTTTCCGTGTCTCCCCTAACGCGAGGGCCAAGCCCCCAGCACAAAGCTACCACCACCAACCAACTGGCCTCTCTTCTAGCCTTTGATCCTCAACCTAAACTTCTCACTCTTAATTATGAAATGAAAGCATCACAGATACCAGCGGACCTAAATATTCTTCGGGGGGAGAAGGGGAGTCATTGAGGGGAAGGGGTGTTTCGTCACAGCCCGGAGCTCTAGCTCAGCCAGCCACAGTCCAACCTGATCGGCGGTTAAGATCCTTCCTGTGAAATTGCTTTCCTTCAGCCAGTCACCAAACCTCTTCCCACGTCTCTCTCAGGTGACTCATCACCTGTCAGAAAGCAGACGTATGAGCAAACATCACAATCTATACTGTCTGATTTAGACTGCAGGAAATGTGAATTTGGTGACATACATGTGCTTTGTTTCAATTTGTTGCTTTATTTTCCTAAGCAATTTCTGGGGAAATACTCACAAGTCAGTTTCTCAGGGGGATTTGAAAGAAGCGATCAGAGGATACAGGAAAAAATAACTTTCTAAAGTCTCTGTTCTTCATGGAAGGACAAGGAACACTATTGATGGTAAAGAAAAGAACGGATTAAGCAAGTGCATATGATTTACATTCCTCAAAAGTCAATAACTGTTCATTATAACGAAGACTATATGAAGAGATAATGAAGATTCTCTCTTTACATCCCGTTTCTGTGAAAGATCAATTTTATGAGCACGCCTTGAAATAGTTTATGACATAATATTCCCACAGCTCCTATTAGTTTTGGTGCTGTTTTCTTTCACTGCCAGAAGTGCAGATTCGATTTGCAGATTCAACCTTAAAGGCGACAGACCTTGTAAAATAGAAAATGAAAATGCTTCTCTGACCCACACATCCTAAGTCTGCAATTCAAGCAGACTCTCGATGGGCTAAGGTATTTATTCCTTATGATCAGTCTGCACAATAGAAAAACAATAGCCCTACGTGTTTCTGTAATGCTGTAAGTAAAGCCAAATTTCAAAATATATCATTAATAAACAACACAATTGTCAAATACACCAAGATACTATTAAATGACTTTGAACAATGTCTTTAATCACATATTGTCTTCATACCTTATTAGTAAATATTCACATTTCTGGCCGTGTTAGTATAAACATCCCTTGCAGATGGATTTCTTCATGTTCTGGATTTAGGGTTCATCTGACAAATATACACTTTGCTGATTACAGCCAGATAAAATCAGAGAACTGATCTTTGTTTTTATCTTTCTACCTTCTCATTCTTAATTTTCCAGAGAATAAATGAGATTAATAGCTCACTTTGCAATATTTATCTATATAAATTCTAATGTGAGTCCAAATGTCAAATGTTCCCCGTTCTCTCAGCGTGTCTGTGTTATGTCCGCCATTTTTGCTTTTCTCAATCTGTGATTAGTACTTTAAAGATACATTTCAATCATGTAATACTTTAAAACCAAACAAAAGGAAAAAAACTAATATAATGGATATCCAATGAACCATCGACCCACCTGAAGATTATCAGTATTATTTCTTCTGTACCCCTCCATCTCCTTGCATGCCCTACACCACACGGGATTATGATTTTTTTAGGGGTTTGAGATAACATTAAAAATGCAATCAAATGAAAAGATTTTAAGTATTCATATTGATAGGTGTTTTTTGAAGAAGATTAAGCCTGAGTTAACATCTGCTGCCAATCCTCCTCTTTTTGCTAAGGGAGATTGGCCCTGAGCTAACATCCGTACCCATTTTCCTCTACTTTATATGTGGGACGCCTGCCACAGCATGGCTTGACAAGCAGTGCATAGGTCCACACCCAGGATTTGAACCTGAGAACCCCAGGCCGCTGAAGCAGAACGTGCGAACTTAACCATTGCACCACCAAGCTGTCCCCATGTTGACCAACCTGGCCCCAGGTTTGTTTTTTTTTTTTTTGACAATGGCATTACCTATGAAAATACCACCCAAAATAAGAATACAGCATATCTGTCTCACTCCAGAAAGTTCCCTCGTGCCTCTTCATGCTCAAACCCTGCCCCCACCACAGGCTACCCCTCTCTAAGATCCATCACCATAAATAAGTCTTGACTGCGTTGGACTTCATATCAGTGCGATTTCACAGTATTCTTTTTTGAATCATACAGAGGATTGTGTCCTTAGTTTGTTCATTTTTCCTGCAGAGTAGCATTCCATTGAATGAATATGTCATGAGGTGCTTATCAGTTCACTGTTAACGGAATTTGGGTTGTTTCCAGTTTGAGGCTTTTATCAATAAGGCTGCTACTAACATTCTTGGGTAAGTATTTTGTGACATGTTTTTTCCCCATTTGTCTTGGTTAAATACCTAGTAGTGATGCTGCTTGGGCCAAAGGCACACACATATTTAAACTGATAAGAAGCTACCAGTAAGTTCTCCACTTGACTCTCTCATTAGCAATGGTAAGGCTTCCAGTTGTTCCACATCCTTGTCAGCGTAGGTATTGTCACTGAGTGAATAGCAGTATTTCTTTGTGGTTGTGGCTTACATTTCCTTAAGATTTCCCTCTCCCAAGTTCCCACACATATGTCTTACGTTTCTTAAGTTTCCTTCTATAAGATCTGTGGTGTTAGTTTGATGTTTAGATCTATGAACCATCTCAAATTATTTTCTGAATGAAGTAAAGACAGGGTTCAGATTTAACATCTGAAATCCAATCAATGTTCTATACCATATTGACAGTATATTAATTGAATATTAATAAGATAAACTAACAGATAAATAGCAAAATACATCATCTCAATGGATGTATAAAAAACAAGAATTAGACAAAATCTAACACTCATTAATAATAACTCAACAAACTGGTAATGGAAGATATTTTCCTCTGCATAGTAAGGAACGTTTATGAAAGTTCCATAGCTAACATCATACTTAATGGTAAAAGACTGGATGCATGATCCCTAAATTCAGCAACAAGACAGGAGTGTCTGCATTCACTACTTCTATTCAACACTACGCTGATTTTCTAGCAGGAAATTAAGAAAGACAAATACATAAAAACAACCTGATTGCAAAGGAGGAAGTAAAAATACCTGTTTGAAGATGAGATGATCTGTATATAGAAAATCCTAAAGAAGCCACTGAAAAAATGGTTAGAACTAATAAATGAATTAAGCAGTATGGCAGATCAACCAAAAACAATAAATTACTGGCTTACACTAGCCAGAAACAATCCAAAAATGAAGTTAAGAAAACAATTCCATTTACAATAACATCAAAAAACTATGTAAGAATAAACTTACCAAAAAGGTGAAGGACTTACACACTGAAAATTATAAAACATTGTTAAAAGAAATTTAAGAAGATATAAATAAATGGAAATACATCCCATTTAGATGGATCAGAACAGTTAACCTTGTTAAGAGAGCAAGACTCCCAACCTTGATCTAAATATTCAGGGCAATCTTGAGAGTCCAGAAGCAAACTCTCACGCTTGTAGTCCGCTGATATTTTATAATGATGCTGTGACGATGCAAGGGGAAAAGAATAGCCTTTCCAACAAATGATGCTGGGAAGTGGATATCCACATGCAGGATACATGTGGGCTCCTAACTCACACCATACACAAAAATCAACTCAACTGGACTGTGGACTTAAATGTAAAAGCTAAAACTGAAAAATTCATGGAATAAAACATAGAAGTCAATCTTTGTGACCCTTTTACATGCACAAAGATGACTAGAATTTAAAAAGATAGACAATAATAGATATTGGAGAGAATGTGGAGAATACGTATAATGTATCCAAACTGGAAACCATTATAACATTTCCTAAACATGCTAAACATAGAGTCACCATATGGCCCAGCAATTCCTCTCCTAGGTATGTATTTACCCAAGAGAAATGAAAACATGTTCATACAAAAACTTGTACAAAAATGTTCACAGTACCATTATTCAGCCCCCAAGAACTGAAAGCAACTTAAACGTTCATGAACCATCACTGGATAAACACTGTGTGTATATCTATACTGTGACACACCATTGGCAATAAAAAAGAACGAAGCAGTGCTACATGCTACAACATAGATAACACTTGAAAGCATGATGCCAAGTGAAAGAAGCCAGTCACAAAATACCAGATATTCTATTACGCTATTTACATGAAATAGCCAGAACAGGCATATCCATACAGACAGCGAGTGTGTCAGTGTTTCACTGGGGCTGGAAGAGGGGGAGCAGGAGGAAAGGAAACAGATGCTACTGCTAATGGGGATGGAGTTTCTTCTTGAGGATATGAAAATATCTTGAAGATATGAAAATGTCTTGAGGATATGAAAATTAGATTGCTGTGAGGGTTGCCCCTGACCTGTACACTCTTAATGAGTCAATGCTATGGTACATAACATCTATCTCAATAAAGCTGTAAAAAAACAAACATAAAACAAACCTTGAATGGGACAACTGCCATGTCTGGCATACAAAAAGAGTAAAATTGAACACAAAGCAATAAAAATTATCTGAAATAAAAGACAAAGAGAAAAGAGAATAAAACAAAATAATTATTTCATCGTGGAGATGTGAAATAAATACAAATGACTCAATAGATATGTTATTGGCAGCCCTGAAGGAGAAGAGAAACACACGGAAAAGGGACAAGAATTTGAAGAAATAATGGCCTGAATTTTTCAGATCTGATGAAGTCTATAAAACATATACATCCAAGAAGATCAACAACCCCAAGCACAAGAATATATAAAAAGGATACACAAAAACCGTATCATAAGCTAACTGATTAAAGCCTTTAATGAAGAGAAATTTTAAAATTTCATGTCAGAAAAAGGGACATGACATGTGGAGAAGCAAATACAAGGAAGGTGGCAGATCTTACCAGATGTAACCCAAGTGAGGACAATGGAGCAGTGATTGTTAAGTGCTGGAAGTAAAACTGTCTATCTGGACATTTTCACTCAGCAACAATATCCTCCAAAAACAGGGGTGAATGAAGACTTCTTCTGACCCACAGAATTTGACAGGATTCACCAGCAGCATCTCTGCAGTGTGGGAAATGTTAAAGGAAGTCCCTCGAGAAGAAGGAAGAAGATTCCAGATGGAATCCTGACTCCACAACAGGGTGAAAAGCAATGGAAATGGTAATTTTGTGGGTAAAATACAAAACACCTTTTTCTTATCATTTATTTTTTTTTAAAGGTAATCAACTGTTTAAACATTACGTCCGTGCATTGTGGGGTTTATAACACCTAGAATAAAATGCATGATGACACCACACACAAATAGGAGCGGAGAGATGGAAGTGGCCCCTTAATGGTCCTTATAACCAAAGGTAAAATGTCACTGAAGTGACAAGCTAAGGGTGTGTGCTGTAAGCCCAAGGCAACCCCTAAAGTAACACAATCAAGAATGACAGCTAATAAGCCAACAAAGGAGATGAGAGGGAATTCTAAAAGCACTCCAGAAGAAGGCAGAAAAAGATAAAGGGAACAAAGGCTAGATGAGACCCAGAGAAAAAGAACAACAAATGAGCGCACTTTGGGGGGTGATGGATGTCTGTGTTATCTTGTGCATTTAAACCTGTGAAGCTTATGGAAACTGTACCCCAATAAGGTCTTTAAAAATTAACTAGCCACATGACTAGGGCGTACGGTATTGCACAGCAACAGCCTAGCGTGGGTTCCCCAACGACTGGAACTAGGCAGGCCCAGGATATGGAAGCAAACTCCTACTTTCTTATTTCTTTTTCTATGTCCTATAAATCACCTTCTCTGGTACACAGAGGATGAAGCCAGGATGGTTTCCTTCATCCTGTATCTCAGTCCAAATGCTGAGCTATCTGTGCCACTCATCTTCACCTACTCTGTGATGCTGTCTCTCCTCTGTGTGGGGTGCAATCTGTTATGTCCTCTCACCTTCTTCTTTCCAAGATGCCCCCTCCTCCCAAAACACACACACACACACCCCATGATTCTAAGAAGGCAGAGATCAGAGCAGGAAGACAGGAAAACCTGGCGCAGGCTTTGGAAAATGAGGGGAAGAAGGCCGCTGAAGGGATGGGAGTGGCATTGGCCCTTTTCAAAAGCCACTCCAAAAGTGCCTGTAGGGGAGTACGTGAGGTCGTATTCCAGGAGACAAGCCACAAGCCCCTTGCAGACACCACGAGTGGCATTGCAGAGCAGGGGTGAGAGGGCAGGGGGGCCTCCTCTCTCTCTGCTCCCCCGTGACATCCACAGAGCAGAGGATTCCGGCGGTGCAGCCACCATGTGACAGAATAGCCACGTCCATTCTGATGCGGGGTCGGTGAGCCGAGGAGTCGAAAGAAAGATTTCTTTAGACTCTTAAGATCTGGCAGTAGTGCTCTTTTATTTAGAGAATAGTATAGAATAGCATGGGGACAGGACCCATGGGAAGTCAGAGCTTCTGCTGCCGCCGCTTCTGCTGCCCCCGCTGGCATGGGGACAGAGCCCATGGGCAGGCAGAGCCGCTGCTGCTGCCCCTGCTGGCATGGGGACAGGACCCATGGGCAGGCAGAGCTGGTGTGTGGGGACAGGACCCACGGGCAGTCAGAGCTCCTGCTGCTGCCCTGAGTTGAGGGTTAGGACTAAATTTAAGGCATAGGTATGTGAGTCATCTCTTTACAAGACAAAGAATATGTAAAAAAGTTAAAATGGTATCAGTGCCCCTTTGGTCTGGCCATTTGGCGGTCCCACAACTTTTAGATAAGAATCAAACCGGATTGAGTAAATGGCAGAAGTCACCGCTTGAATTTTATCCTCGGCTAAAGACAAAGGAGGATTTGTGTGTGGGGGGGTGGGGGTCAGTGACATGAGGTTGCCAGACAGTAACCAACTTAAGTTCTTGCCTCTGGCATTGATTAAGAGCTTCTAGAGATAAGACCATCCCCCCTTCTTCCTGGCACAGAGAGGGAGGCATCTTCACAGATAGAGGTTCCCCTTAGAAATGTAAATGTTTCCCAACAAAGGAGCAAACAAATTCCACTCCTTGGAGCCTGAATCTCATCTGTAGTTTTAAAACTAACCAGCCTAAAAATTCTCATCATAAGCCATTTTAAAATTAAGCAGCCTAAAAATCCTCATCACATTCCACGGAACAGAGTGATCTCGCCCTGAGCACTGGTCCTCAGCCATCGGGAAATTCATAGTTTTTGGGAACAGAAGGCTAATATGCTTTATTCATATGAAAAAAAACAATTTTGATTATAAATATTATTTGAACTGAACATTCTGGGAAAATTGAGTATTATAAAAAAATGAAGAAGTGCATTTACGTCACTCACAGTCCCATTTTCCAGGATATTCCACATTCATAGTTTTGTACTTTTCACTTTTTAACACGTATATTTTCAAATAGATATACTTATTAAAAGCAATCCCAATTAGATAGCTTTTCCTGTGTATGATATCATTTCGATCAGCTTAAAGGTCTATGTTGTTAAATCGTATCTGTTGTAGAATTGATCATTGAAAGTATGAAATAAATGGAGCAGAAGAATACAGTCAGGAAACTGAACATTAAAGAGGCAAACCAATATAAATAGGAAAATAAATTACGAGTTATGAACAATGAACGACGTTCATGATGAGGGAGATACGGCTATTCGTTCTAATTTAATCACACAATCTATCACTTCCAAACAAAGACAGCACATGAGTAACTTTGATGTGGATTAAGGCTGCCCCAGCTAGAGAAGCCCAAGGTGACCTGGCCTACATGCCAAACTATATGACCCAGTGGACTTTTTTTATGGTATGAATTAGGACTGCCCCAGGGAGAGAAGCCCAGGGCATCCTCACCTGCATGCCGATCTATATGGCCAGATTCGTATCTAAAGTTATATGACCGCACAATAACCAGAGCCCATCTGCACTGAAATCATTTAATGACTTTTTACATCATCTTTTCTTTTTCCAGTAAAAATAAGTCACGTACCCCTGCCTTATAAAATTAGCCCTAACCCTCAACTCAGGGCAGCAGCAGGAGCTCTTCCTGCCCATGGGTCCTGTCCCCATGCCTGCAGCTCTTCCT